>NW_024386743.1:179643-230013 GCF_900408965.1 Simochromis diagramma
ACAGAAAAAAAAAAAGCTGTGGCCGTGTGAGGCTGAAATAGCAGGGGAGAACAACGAGAGAACGTCAGGGAAATGACGAGAAGTGCAGGAGAAATCCGTCCCCAGTCAACCACCCAAACATCAATAACGGGAACCTTATACAGCGCTTCCCTATACCCGTCGAACTCCCGCAGGCACAAAGGAATCACGGAGGCTATCACTTATCACCTGACCAAAGATATGGCTCCCATCAACACTGTGCAAAACGAGGGATTTAGGAGAATGATCAACACCCTACACAAACGCTACACAGTGCTGTCCCGCAACTATTTTTCTATTGTTGCACTACCTGCTCTATACACGCAGTGTCGAGCAATGGTGGAGACGGAATTTCAAGCAGTACAAACATTTTGCGGCAACCACAAAACGTGAGACATTTGTTGTTTTTATGTTTTATTTATTGTTTTTATGTTCAGTCTCAACTGCTACGAAGTTGATGTGCAGTTAATAAGTGCAATAAATATTTATACTGGAAAAGAAAATCGTGAGAGAATCGTGATCTCAATTCTAAGCCAAAAAATCGTGATTCTCATTTTATGCTACATCGTGCAGCCCTAGTATATGTATCAATCTATCAATTGTTTGTTGCAAGACTCAGATAATTGTTTTTTTAAAAGTGAGACATTTTAAATGAGAATAAGAAAGTATTCCTTGTGCCTCCCTTTCCCTTTTAATGCCCTACCTGGCCCCCTGGCAACACTTTGCTAGACCCGCCCCTGCAACAGTTACCAGCTGTCAGCTACTTAGAAAATGATCCTGGTGTTATTTGTCTCTCAGAAACAGTTCATAACTTCCCTTCAACTCATGTCACCTAAAAGGTAAACCTGTTTCTCCATCACCTGTTCAGCTCTGATGATTCAGTAAGGACATCTCCTGGTTTCACCTTCATGTATCCCTCTCATCACATAACCCAAAACTGATATCATGACCAGCAGCTTTACAGCTGTGGCTCCAGCAAACATCAGCTGATACTAGAAATTAATATTAAATAAATTCTAACACAGCTGATCAAACTTAAACGTGCTGCTGTTGTTTAGCGCGACATCCGCTGGTTTCTTCTTTCTGGCGCAAAGTGGGCGATAAACAAACAAGAGAGAAAAGCCGATCAGCTGATCATTGATCAGTTTCATGATTGAAGTAGAAACAGGAGAGGGAGGGTGAGAAGATGAGAGAAGAAGAGGCAGCTGTTAGGGGTGCAACGATACACAAAATTCACGGTTCGGTTCGGTTCGATACTTTGGTGTCACGGTTCGATATTTTTCGATACAAAAAAAATGTTCATGCCTTTTTAATTTGTCATTTATTAAAATTATAAATATATATTTTAACTCAAAGGTACAGTTTTTAAATTTAACCCTAACCCTTGTGCGTGTTTTTTATTTTGACAGCGAATGCGCACCTGCGGACCACTTATGTGCAGCCCTGGTTATTTAGCTCGTCATATCGCAGCCACAGAAATTCTTTTGTCCATGAAACCATAAAGCTGCACTTTCTTTTTGCCTTATAGTCTGATTTGTCATAACTTTTCCGTTTTGTGGTAAGCTTTTCTTTGGCTGTCACTTCTTCACCCTGACCTGTCTTATTTGGCTCAGCAGAACTAAAATATATATGCTGCTGCTTTTACACACGCACTCACATAAGCTCAGCGATTCTCTGCGCGATCAACCTCTCACATGTTTAAGCTTGCTGCGGGAGATTTCACTTGTCATGTTTGCATAGTAAGCTAACGATTAATAAGACGATGTCAGAGGAATTGGTGCACAAATTATCATCACTCACAGATCAGTGCTGTCGCTCTCTATACACAGTTCACACGATTGCAAAGTGAAAGCAAAAAACAAGCGCAAATTCAAACGCGACTTCAATATGTCACATATTGACAGTGGCTCACCGATGCCAATGACATAATTACCCAGCTACATTTCTGAAAGAATGCAAAAGCATTGACATATATTTTTCCTTCCTACAATAGCCCGACGGGCAGGGAAGAGATAGATTTTGGTAGCCCGACTGAAAAAATCGCTAGCTCCAGGACGTCGGGCTAGCGATATTGCGAGCCCTGTATCTGATTGAGGAATCACTCATCTTTGGAAAAGAGAGTTTATTACAGAGAAATGGCTCTTTCCAAAATAAAGCTATACTATCCGCTTCTTCCGGGCTATATTCTCAGCAGCATAAGGAGAATCATGTGCTAACAGCTGTCTAAATGACTCGGCTAAAGTTAGTAGCATGCTTGTTGTTTTTGTCTTTGCACTAGGATGATGTCGGCGTAAATGTGCAGTCATATTCGTTGTGTTCCCACTAGTGCTTTCAGGTTAATCTCGTTGAAATGACCTTAACGCCACAACACGGCAAATCTCCGTTAACGAGCTACCGCGGATCGCCCCGTGCGTGGGGCTAGACGGCCAACACGTTAACGAGCTAACTGCGCTAACACACTAGTTCCCACCCATGTAATTGAGCATTGCATGGCACATCCAACATACTGTTTTACTTTAGTCCATGACTCGCTTACCTTCAGGGTCATACGTCACATGAAAACCAAAATAATTCCAAACGCCAGATCTGAATGAGGTCCATGTTGCAAGGAGAGCTTAACTTCTGTCTTGCTAGCTTGCCCTGCGCTCTTCCTTCTGACTATGCTGTCTGTGTTGAGCGCTCAGTGGATCTGCGCTCGACAGTGCCGCCTAGGCGGAGTAGTCGAACGCAGATTCACTGAGCGCTCAACACAGACAGCATCGTCAGAAGGAAAGTTGATAAAATAAATTACAAATGTTGTATTGTTCGATACATATGCGTACCGAACCGAAAGCACTGTATCGAACGGTTCAATATCGATACGAATATCGTTGCACCCCTAGCAGCTGTGCAGCGTAAACACAGAATAACTTCAGCTTTGTGTCTTTTTCATTCTAGCTGAATTACGGGACAAACTGCTCCTTTTCAGCTCAATACGAAACGCGTAATAATTTCTCTGAATACGAGATTATTCCGTTTTTTAGGGGATGGTTGGCAACTCTAATTAACCGTATGAACAAAATAAAGTTCAACATCAGTAACATCATAGCACCCACCCAGCTGTATAGAAAGTCCGTCATGCTAGCTAGCACGCAGTACGAAAAAGTCAGCATAACGAAAATAAACTCCACCTAAACTTGGTTCATATCTGACTCAGATGGACTGCAGGTCATAACTTCTTACCTGAAGTTCAGTTCACCTGATACTCGGACCGGCGGCCGCTTCGGGTCTCTCCTCTTGCCTTGAAGGATTAAAAAAAAACAACAACATGCAATAGAATAATATTAAACACAAAGTGAACCCGTCTTCCTTCATTAAATAGGTTCTTTTAGATGTTAAGGAGGAATTGACTTAACCAGGCTGGCGGAGAATGAAGACAACCGGACACCTGCGGCAGATGGGGAATCAGTGAACTTTTATTGTGACAGAGACAACCTCTCAACACAGCTCACATCAGGAGATTCCGAAGATTTGCTGTGAGGATGGGTATATATTCTCTAAAACTTACAGGAGGGGGGAAAGTGCTGCACTAGCAGAAAAAACAACTCCATAAAAGGAAATCGGCCTTGGGTGTTCTAGCCTCTTCGCTTGCAGATATCTTGCACCTGCAGGATGAGGCGATCGCTTCTTATCGCTCTCAAGGCCAAAGTCGTGAGCACATTTTTATTACACAGTTGCACAGTAACTTTAAAGCTGAACAATGTTTAAAGCTGAATAATGTTTAATCAGATTATATTTTCTTCAAATCCCCCTTTTGACCCATCTTAAAATGGGTCAACACACACAAAAATAAGTAACATTCAAAGGAACACAGAGACGTGTCGAAGCCTGGCTCGAAAAACTCCTCGGGTCTTATCATTTGTCTTTATCTGTCATTGCAGATGAGGAGAAAAGAGTCCAGGCACCACCCTGCCCAGGGGTCGGCTGCAAGCAGTCTCGGTTCCAGACGAAAGCAGTAACAGCTGTCCTGCACACAAGGATACAACGAGTCAGTGCAACCAGGGTAGTGACACAAAATTAACAGTTCATGTAACCCAGCAACCAAAAAGCATAAGTAATGATAAAAATGTGGAGAGTACAGAGTATACTATAATAATGAGAGATATAAACGTGAAAATGTGAAAGAATAAATCAACAGTAAAATAAACCCAGAACGGTAACTGCTAAGGACATTCAAAAGTGAATATGGTAAAACGTTAGGAAGGGGTGTGGAAAAAAAACAATTTATATCCAGTGGTCGGAGTACACATTTGCTCAGGCTTAAGTCCGGAGACCCTGAGAACATCGCTTAACCCTCACAACCCGACCAGACACAGTTCAACCAGATATATCCTTCAAGAGGAAGTGGGTGAGGGAAACAATTAATAACAAGCCTAATACAAAACACCACAGAGAAACAACCATTCTAGAAGCATTTGAACAAGAGAAAGACGATAATGTTCGTCATCATCACGATCAGAGTCTTCATCATCCGTTGGCGAGGAGGTGGGAAGTTGACCAGCCAATAAAGGCATCTGCAGGGCGAGATCCTTATCCTCCGGAGTGAGAGCTGTAACAATCAGTCTCTGGAAGAGGGATCGAATGCATGGAATACAACAGCAACCGCAGGTGACTAGGACAGCAACAAAAACTGAAATGGAAACTAGGATGGAAGCTACAAGGGCCCTATATTTGCCAAACATGTTAAGCCAAGAGTCCCACATGGCAGTATCAACGCCCGAGTGTTCCTTCATTTTAATAGTAAGAGCTGTGAGACCAGTAATAGCTTTAGTGAGGGAACCATCAGGAGCTGTGTTATTGGGGATAAAGGTACAGCACTCCTGACCAAAAAGGCTGCAGACTCCGCCTCTTTCTGCGAGGAGAAAATCCGTTGCGACCCTGTTTTGGAAAGCCATTAGGGAAGTGGCAGATAACTGTGCATGCACAGCTTCAAAACCATCTCGAGTGTAATTAGCCAACAGTTGCACATTAAAGTGAATGTAGTTAATTCTGTCAACATTCGCATTTATTTCAACCATCCAAAGTATAGAGGCCCATCCTGCTTTAACCTGGTCTCGTAGTTTATATTCATCGGGGACCCCGCGGGGTATACCTACAGCATCAATATAGGTTGGATTATGAGCTGAACCTGGGATTAGAGAGCGTTTAGAGCGGCGTTCAGAGGAGGATGGGAGGCCAACTTCGTGTACTTCTATAGAGAGATCTACTGGAGTGACTAAAACAGGTAAAATAAGAGTTATGAGAGCGCAAAGACCTGACGCATCCCGAGGGAAACCATCATATAACTTGTTATTGCCACACCACCACCACAAATCAGCCCTAGCCGTAGGTCGGAAGTTTGGTTTCATAACCGTCATCTCAGTGCACCAAGAAGAGTTCAAGCTACCTAGTTTTACTACATTGCCAGTCAGGTTAATACAAGTGAAATTGTTCACAGCTACATCTGAGGAAAAGAAGGGTGGTTTATTAGAGACTGAGCGTTGAGTTTTAGGAAAGTGGTTTTCCAGATATGAGCAATGACCTCGTTTTGTATTGTTCATAAGATGCAGGAGGCATGCACTATTGACTGGCGCCGGTACCACTCTTAAAGTGGGGCGGGCTCCCATACACACTATGCAGTCGGAAGCCGTCTTGTCAGCAGCTTGTTCAGCTAATAGTAACCAGTTGTTTGTTGCTCCAGAAATACCGGTTAGAATTTGGAAGAGGTCATCTTTAGACATTTTATTTGTCTCTACAATGCGTATTCGGCCGTTTCTCCCCCCGTTTGTATATGTCACCGGAGGGCCATTAAAGGTGGGATTATCATCTTTAACTACAGAGCTTGGAGCTGCACCAACGCTAGGACATATTTCCATTTGCCAATACAGGGCGGTGCGATCAGTCCAAGGGGCAAGTATAAATTGTTGACAGGAGGTCAAGGCCAGATCTTTTAGGGTGAAAATTAAGCCTGAAAGATCCGGTTTTTTTGCTATTCTGAGCATATTTTGGTTTCTCCAGTGCAAAGCCTGACCCCTAGAGTGCTTGGACCAATCGAGGTCCGTTTCTGACACTAAACTGGACCACTTCCACTGATGCCAACCTCCCAGGGTTATATACCACACTGAGGAGGAGAGATGTACTGCAAGGTTAAAAAGATCTCCCCCTTGGTCTTTGGTGACGGGAGTGACTGGAAAGCTAGCGAAATCTATTTCGACTACCCAACTTTTATTGTTGGGGACACAGAGAGTAATCATTCTAGTCGTACTTGGGGTACAGGAGGTAACCGTGGCTCGTTTCTTTCTAAATCGATCGGGCGTGGGCAAAACTGGAGAGGAAGTGGTGGGCAAGACCCTAGGGGCTACATTTGTCAGATTGGGACTGTCAGAAGGGGGCGAAGCTTTTGAACTTGAGGGTGTCAGAAGTTTCGGGGGCCCTTCACAGATCAGGATTATGCCAATGGGAATGAGACCCAGGGCCAGGAAGCAAACAAAGACGCAACATCTTTGCCTGCCTGTCATTTCAGGGGGAAAGGGCCAAGACATGTTTACTTAGCTTGTATGTCTTCTAATAGAAGATGGTGGGGCACAGAAAGGTGGTCCAGTTCCCCCCACCTCGCCAAGGGCGTGTTCTAGGAGTTAAAGAGCAACAAAAAGTATCAGTGACACAACTTTAAATGAGCTTTCAGCGATTAAAACTATTGCAATGTAAAATGTAAATCTTAAAAACTCAAGCCAATATAAAAACAAAATCATAAAAGATGTTAAAAATAGAAAAATAAAAATGTTTAGTTCAGTATGAAGAACACCCCCTTTTGTAACCAGCCGGCTTGTAGGTTGAGTTTTGGCTCCCTCAAGTGGTTGGTGATGCTGTTGCAGCTCCTTCTGACAGGTCCTTCTGCACCTCTCTCAAGGTTCTTCCTGGTTCGGTGGCAGCAGCGCACTGTGTGTAATGAAACCAGGTGTCACCTTTCCCTTCGAGCCTGACAGCGTGGGAGGTCCGCTCTGTTATGCGGTAAGGGCCTGTCCAGCGAGGCTCAGCCCACTTTCTCTTTGTGACTTTCAGGAGGACGTAGTCCATTCCAGGTGCAGCCGCCTCTTTCTGCTCTTGCTGGTTTCTTTCAGCGACCTGTGAGGAATACTGGGCAACAAAACTGCGGAGCATGTTATAATATGTCCTCGGATCGAGGTCTGAATCAGCTTCATCCGACATTAACAGGCGAGAGGAGGGGCCAGGAAAAGGCCTGCCATGCTCCAACTCAAATGGAGTGTAACCAGAGGTTTGATTTACTGAGCATCTTATGGACATTAATGCAAGAGGCAATGCCTTAACCCAATCTAATTTGGTCTGTGCACAGATTTTAGCCAATTTAGTTTTTAGAGTTTGATTCATCCTTTCCACTTTCCCCTGGGATTGGGGGTGGTAAACTGAGCCAAACTTATGTTTCAAACCTAATGCGGCTTCAACCCTCTGCAGATCGTGGTTCCTGAAATGTGAACCATTGTCCGACCTTATGACCTCGGGAAACCCATGCTGTGGTATATAATGATTAATCAGACACTTCACCACAGTTCCACTGTTTTCACTTGCTGTCGGCCAGGCTTCTGGCCAACCTGAAAATGCATCCACAGCCACCAGCAGGTAGCTTGATTCCAAATTGGTTGCACTCCTTACAGGTTTTAACCATGTATTTTGTCATGTCTTTTAGATAAGGGTGCCACCAGGCGGCTAAGTTCCTCATCATTTGTGCAGGTCCCACATGCCCCACTCCATGTGCCTCTTCCATGGCTGTCTGTCTGACCCCTGGCGGTAGAATGGGCCTTCCATCTGGGCCACGCCAAACATCTGTGTTTGTGGCCCCTCTTGTTACCCATAATGATTTTTCCTGGGGGCTGGCTTTGTCCTGTAACTCTCTGATTGTGGCTAGGCCTAGTTGTATGGGTGGTCTTTCTGGAGGGGGTGTGGCTTCTGGGTCCATTACCATAATCAGGGAGGGTAAGTAACCAGCTGTCTGCTTAGCTACTAAGTCGGCCTGTTTGTTACCTAATGCCACTAAGTCCAATCCGGCACTGTGTCCTTTGCATTTTACCACTGCCACCTTAACAGGTAACAACAGTGCTTCCGCTAATTCCCTCATTTCTGTCTCATGTTTAATAGGCTTTCCGCTGGCTGTCAAAAACCAGCTCTTAGCCACTGCTTGAGCTCCACATGCACTGCTCCCACAGCATAAGCTGAATCACTGTATATATTCACTTTCTGTCCCTTTCCCATCCTTAAGGCTTCAATCACCGCTCTCAGTTCAGCTCTCTGTGCAGACTGTTGTCCTGTCAACTGCTCTGCTTTCACTGTTTTCCATCTCATGTCTGTCTGTTCCACTATTGCCCATGCAGCTTTCAACATTCCACTTTCAGTTCTGAAACAACATCCATCTGTGAACCAATCTTTTTCTGCATCCATTAGAGGTTCTGCCTGCAAATCTGGCCTGATTTTCTCCTGTACCTGCACAACGTCTTCACACATATGTGGTTCCCCTGATCCCATGTGATCAGCCATGTTTATGCCTTCATGTGAGTAGGTGATGTGTGGTGCTTCCAAAATGGTACTGAGGCGTCTCTGCCTGAGTGAAGTGAGTGTGAAGGCCTGTGTTAACCAGTCAGGCCCAAAAATGACAACATGTCTTTTACAGTTAGAGGTTTTGGATGGTGCAAAATGGAGTTCCTGTGTTCTGGGGACAAGGAAATACCGGACTGTGAGACCATGCGGCCTAGAAAAGAAACCTGTTTTCTTGCAATCTGTAGTTTGTTTTTGCTCACTTTAAAACCTGTGTTGGCCAGGTGGTGAAGTACCACTCTGGTGGCCTCCAAACAGATGTCAGCCGTGGGGGCAGACAGCAAAAGGTCATCCACATATTGTATTAACATACAGTCAGATGGTAGTGGGCAGGTTTGTAAAAGTTCTTTCAAACACTGATTAAACAGTCCTGGGGAGAGGGCAAATCCCTGTGGTAAGCGAGTGTAACGCCATTGTCGGCCTCTAAATGTAAATGAGAAAATGTCACGCAGTGACTCACGAAGTGGGAGGCAGAAAAAGGCATTAGCCAAGTCAATGCAGGTGAACCAGGCATGAGATGGTGGGAGGTTGGCCAAGGCAACATAAGGATTAGGCACAGGCAAAGTAGAAGTGCCAAGTAAGGCATTAATCCTTCTCAAATCATGTGCCATTCTGAACTTCCCCGTGCCTTTTTTCTCAACGGGTAGGATGGGCGTGTTCCACTTAGAGCAGGAGGGCTCCAAGACACCGGCAGTGACCAAACCAGAAATTGTTTCTGCAATCCCAGCCTCAGCCTCCGGTCTGTGTGGGTACTGAGGCTGCCACAAGGGGGTAGTAGATGACAGTTGAAAAGAGACTGGCCCCACATCAACTAAACCTACATCTGTGGGTCCAAGTGACCACAAACAATCTGGAAGAGAGTCCAGTAAAGCCGCAGCATCACAGTGGTCTGTGTGTTCTCTTCCATGTGACCTGCTGACCACTTCATGTTGCAGTGTTGAGGAATTAAAGCAATCATTTAAAATTTGGTATGTCTTGGTAGATGGAGAAAACAAAACCTGTGGGAGTTTTGTAGGTGTCCAGTCAGTGGCCGCAAGGGAACGTTTAACCATTCCACCCAGCTCCTTAGCCTGGTGTCCAGGATGTAAGGCCAGTGACACATGGGGAGCTGCCTCATCAGACATCATGTACCACTGTAATTGATCTGTTGTAAAAGTAACCGCTGCTGCCACCCCCTCAGGTGCCGCAAAAATGCACGACATGTTCAGAGACCAAGCCCGCCCCTCACACTGCTTTTGGAACATGTGCTGGTACCAGGTGGTGTCATGCCTGTCATAAAACAGTGTAACATGAGGTGGGTCAGGGGGAGGGACATAAGGATGTAGGAGTGAGAGCCACGGCCGCCATTGCTGAAAAGCAGTCCAAATTCCTGGTTCAGCAGGTGTTTCAACTTCCAATAATGCCCAGTAGATGTCAGCAGAGTCCGCCAAACAGGAGGAGGGTTGCAGCAGAAACTGACCACCTCCCTCTGGCCCATCAGAGCAGGGAAGTACAACCCCAGTAGGGAGAGTCACAGTTAGGCCTTGTGAAGAGCAGAGTATTGTGGCTCCTAATTTAATCAACAAGTCTCTTCCCAGTAAATTCACAGGCGCCTGTTTTGAACAAACATAGCTGTGTAACAAGGTCTGATCTCCAACCGTTGTGGGGAGGGGCACGGTGTAAGGCAGAGTTTTAGGTTCCCCAGATATGCCCACCACTGTAATCACTCTGTCAGTAAGTCTTTCACGAGCAACATCCTTAATGGTGGAGTACGTAGCTCCAGTGTCCACTAAAAAGCTGCTTCTCCTTCTATCTACAGTTATGGACAGCATAGGGTCCGCCGTTGTCCCTTCACCGTCCTGGGCAGTCTGTGGGGTGTCCTATAGCTGGGGACCACCCTCGTAGTACTCCCACCCCATCACAGGCATCTGTGGGGCCGGGGGCACTCCAACTACAGCACCACGAGGTCCACCTCTGTGGCCAGGATGCTGATAGGGCCCACCACGGGCTCCCCTGCCTCTTCCAGCAGCCGGGTTCAAAGGGCACGCTTTAGCCCAGTGTCCAGGTTGTCCACACCGGAAACAAACATACATCTGGCCTCCCCTACCACCTCCCATCTGACCCCTTCCCCTGAAACCACCTCTGTTTCCTCCAAATGGGGAACCTCTCTGCCCATAAGGGGCCGGGGAGTGATAAGCACCATACTGGGGGGGCTGTGGATCAGTTGGCCATGGGTTCGGATACAAATCAGGGGCAACTGGACCAGGAGGGGGAGCTGCAGCAGCCACAAGCTGCTTTTTAGGCTTGTCACCTTTTCCACCCAGGTCGTTTTTAGCTTTCTGCAGCTGAACCTTCAACAGTTGCAACTGTAAATCTTCGACGCTCTCCGCTTTATCATCAGACTTAATCTGCACTTTGTTAAGATTAAAAATCAAATGTTTCTTCCAGATTGCAAAGTCACAGTCCTGCAAATCAGGATTATCCTCCATTTTCTGGCTTACTGACTCCGGAATGCCCCTCAGCACCGCCTTTCTAAACCACATGCTCTGTGAACAAGTCCTACTGGGGTGATGACCTGTATGGTTCACCCAGTCTTCAACAGCCTGATTTAGATAATGGGTGGGATTTTGCTTTCCCTCCCATTTAAATTTCTGTAAGGTGCCTTGATTTTTGGGTGGGAATTGTTTGCGCAGGGCCGGTCCAATAAACCTCAAGGCCTGCATTAGTGGCACCTCGTTCTCATGCATGGTAGTACCTGCATTTTGTTCCAGGTCCGCTGCCTGAGATCGGGATGTGCACCTAGTTATAATAGCTCTAAAATCTCCCAGTGCGAGGTCCTGTCCAGCTGTGTATTTATCCAAACCAGCCAACCAGGCATTCCCTCCCTCCATTATGTCAGGGAGTTTGTCCACTAGGGCCTGGACATCTCCGAATGAATAAGGTTGATACACTGGTCTACGTTGCGCTTTAGTCTGGACCAGGGGAAATATGCCTGGAGGCTGAGGCACAGGGCCCTTAGATCTAGTCTGATATCCTAAACTGGGAGGGGTAGAGGGGGGTGTATTGTTAAGGTCACTGAGTTCATCATCAGTATCCTCAGTTTCCTCCCCGCCTGGTGGGGTAGCAGTGTCAGCAAAAATGTGGGCTAAACTCATCTGTGTTTCCGGATCCTGACGGCCCACCAAAGACATGGTAACTGTGACATTTGGTGAAGTGCCAGGCTCAGTTTTTGCAGTAGCAGTCAGATCTCCTTTAACAGCGACAGGAGTGCTGGCAAAGGGGTTGGACCGGGAAAGAGGGGCTGACGCAACACGATTATTCACCTGGACCACTGACCTATGTTCATTTAAGCAGCTGCGTAATGCTGCTTCTTGATCAGTTAATTGTTGTTCAGTGGGTTCCTGTCTGTTCATTCGAACCGCAAATGGTGCGCTCGCAGGGGGGTCAGTTAGGCCCTCAGATCCGGTTCCAAAACAATGGGACATAGAAGAGGGGGCTCTACTACTAGCTGAGGATGTCGCCGACAGAGAGGAGCTTCCTGGGCAAAAATGCTTAGTATCTAGGGGAGTTGGAGCTACGGGCGGTTCTTCTCCAATAGTCATTATTCCACCAGAGATATTAAGTACCGGATATATGCCTGCTGAGGGAGGAGTTGAGGCAGAATAGGGAGGTGGCTGAGACCTATTTTTCTTCATGTGTGGTTTTGCAGTTTCCCATAAACACACCCAGTGATTAAATTTAGCTTTGCGGCCTGCGTGCTTATCTGCTTCCTTTCTGTGTCTCACCCCGCTCATCACACCTGCACCTGCTGCTGCTGAGTTGGCTTCTTCCTCTTTCTCTTTTGCCTGCATAGCCTTATTCTGCCAAATTATTCCCCAGTTACCACTACTCCCCTCGTTCTTTCCCTTTTCTTTCATTAACCTTTCAGCTGTTTTCCTCAATAACTCTTTCTGCTTTTTTGCTTCTTTAGGCTGGTGTGTGGAGTTGATGACTGTCTCAACACATGTTAATTGTTCTCCCAATGTGCTAAGAATAACACCGGGACCCCAACCATCATCATTAGTTTCTCTATCTAATTCTCCATCCATTTTACTGTCAATGGAGGAGTGTTCTTTTATTGATTTTAAAGGAGAATTTGGGCCAGCTGGGTGTCTGCCTCTGTTAGGCACTAACAGCTGGGGCGCTGCTTTAAAGGTGAGTCAGCACTGAAATATCCCTTCAGGTGTTACCAAGCTTCTACCAAACCGGAGTCTGGCGGGTAACCTTGCCTAGAGCTTCCTGATAGGGGTGCTAGTTGGTTGTCACCTTGTTCACACGTCTCATTCACACTTCACACATTACCTGCAGTCACTCATTACCCTCCTTATGTATTTAATAAATGTGTAAAAAAAAAATTCTATGTGTGGTGTATTATTTTAACCAAAAGAGGAACCTAGTTCCTTTAATTGTGTAATCTGTGAACAACGGAGAACCAGACTGTCCTGCCCAGTGTTCCACAGCAAGCATTCAGCGTGTATTTATGTGTGTCAAATATCAAACAGAACATCAAAACATTTAAAACACTAAAATCATCGGGGTTTTAAGAAGAGATCCGTTTTCTCCTATTGATCAAAGGGACCCCTCCTTTGGACTCCAACCAGTACTTTTCCTTTTTAAGTTTTAGAGGATCTTTTCTAATAAAGTCCTCTGGGCCTTCCTAACCCTTCTGTAGTTTAGAGAATATTACTAAAAAATATTCTCAAGGCCTTTAACCTTTTAATTGTTTAGAAAGGCGTTACTAATAAACCCTTTCAAGGTCCCAGACCTGCACTGAGGTATGTATCCGACACCGGAGAGCAACCCGTCGGCTGCAACCGTGGTCAGACCTCAGTTCACTCTTATCTTTATTCACTTATTCACTTATTTCTTATTCACTTATCTCTTATTCACTTATCTCTTATTCACTTATCTCTTATTCACTTGTCTGATTCTCAACAAGCCTTAAGTAAGCCAGACAATTTTGGTTATGAATTACTAGGAGTTTGGACACTAAGTATTTTTATAATGTTCAATATAGCAGAAATAAAAGGTCTGCTTACCTTGTTTTTGTGTGCACACAACTTTTGTCCAAACTCCGTTCACTCAGACCACGGCCGAAGTCCTCCCATCCGTTCCAGTTGACCTGGAGCGGATCCTGTTCGTGACGCCAATTGAAGGATTAAAAAAAAACAACAACATGCAATAGAATAATATTAAACACAAAGTGAACCCGTCTTCCTTCATTAAATAGGTTCTTTTAGATGTTAAGGAGGAATTGACTTAACCAGGCTGGCGGAGAATGAAGACAACCGGACACCTGCGGCAGATGGGGAATCAATGAACTTTTATTGAGACAGAGACAACCTCTCAACACAGCTCACATCAGGAGATTCCGAAGATTTGCTGTGAGGATGGGTATATATTCTCTAAAACTTACAGGAGGGGGGAAAGTGCTGCACTAGCAGAAAAACAACTCCATAAAAGGAAATCGGCCTTGGGTGTTCTAGCCTCTTCGCTTGCAGATATCTTGCACCTGCAGGATGAGGCGATCGCTTCTTATCGCTCTCAAGGCCAAAGTCGTGAGCACATTTTTATTACACAGTTGCACAGTAACTTTAAAGCTGAACAATGTTTAAAGCTGAATAATGTTTAATCAGATTATATTTTCTTCACTACTTTCTGGATAAATCACTCATTTCCAAAGTCTGACACAGCGTACTGCATCAAAAACTGCTGCTTTATATCCTCACCTATCGACCCTAACAGTAGAAGACGCACACCATGTATTGTTTTGTGGCAAATTTCTTCTTAAAGCATTTTTTGTAAGTCAACAGAAGAGTTTTTTTTCCCACTATGTTGAAGTAATTTCTTGTAAACACACATTTCTCTTGTGTTCTTAACAGTTCTTCCACCCTCTTTTTTGGTATATTAGACAAAAAAAGGGTCGGTTTAGGCACAAGTTGTGGGCCGGTTAGCTCAGCTGGTCAGAGCGTGGTGCTAATAATGCCAAAGTCATGGGTTCAATCCCCATACTGGCCATTCCAGTATGGAAGGTGCTGTCTCATGGTAGACTGTGGTTTTGTTTGGTGGGATCCAAGAAAAAAACTTCTGCCAACTTCCAGGTGACAGATCGGGCCACGTAAGCTTTATGACCTCCATTGGCAGTTGATACTCTGGCTTAGTGGGTGGATCCACTGTGCATGTGGCAGGTAGGACTACGTTTTTAAGAGCGTGATACATGGGAGAAATGCTGTGGCATGCGCTTATTTCAAGCAACAATCAATTATTTCAAGCAACAATCAAGCAATATCCACCAGCCACGTGACCAACCCAACACCAGCAGTTGGCTCAAGCAGACTCCAACGAACGTTCGTGAAAAGTGGGAGCTTCTGCCAGACCACGTGGCCTAACGGACAAGGCGTCTGACTTCGGATCAGAAGATTGAGGGTTCGAGTCCCTTCGTGGTTGGTTGTGAGTCCTTGAGGAGCAGGCATGCGTTCGCAGCATGCCAACCTCGGCTCCTTTATGTCATCCAAAATTGCTACGCTGTTGTCAACTTCATGTCCTTCAACAGAGACTCTACGAGTTCTCAAACGAGGCTCGAATGGCCGGGTTGGGGACTGAAGCCATGAACTTGGCCTTATCAGTGCCAGGCTCCAGTAGTCTTGGCTTAGAAGCAACCATAGAAAGTCAATAACATGCCATGACCTCAAGCGACACGGGTGAAAAAATCACGACTTGGAAGCAGGCTGTTGGTGGAACTCCACCTGCATAGGTGGCTTCTGATCAGTAGGAGCTTCCAAGAGTTGGCTTTCATTGGTACAGCTTGAAGTAATTTCTTGTAAACACACATTTCTCTTGTGTTCTTAACAGTTCTTCCACCCTCTTTTTTGGTATATTAGTCAACAAAAGGATCAGTTCGCACACAAGTTGTAGGCCGGTTAGCTCAGCTGGTCAGAGCGTGGTGCTAATAACGCCAAGGTCATGGGTTCAATCCCCATACTGGCCATTCCAGCAGCCATCCAAGGTGCTGTCTCGTGATAGACTGTGGATTTTATTTGGTGGGATCCAAGAAAAAACCTCTGCCAACTTCCAGGTGAGTGATGTACGCAACTACAAATGACAGCAAACCACAAAATTCACTCACACATGACACGCTAATGAATACATTACATGCTTAGCTACAATCTCCAAATCACTTTTCCAGCTACTTTCTGGATAAATCACTCATTTCCAAAGTCTGACACAGCATACTGCATCAAAAACTGCTGCTTTATATCCTCACCTATCGACCCTAACAGTAGAAGACGCACACCATGTATTGTTTTGTGGCAAATTTCTTCTTAAAGCATTTTTTGTAAGTCAACAGAAGAGTTTTTTTTCCCACTATGTTGAAGTAATTTCTTGTAAACACACATTTCTCTTGTGTTCTTAACAGTTCTTCCACCCTCTTTTTTGGTATATTAGACAAAAAAAAGGGGTCGGTTTAGGCACAAGTTGTGGGCCGGTTAGCTCAGCTGGTCAGAGCGTGGTGCTAATAACGCCAAAGTCATGGGTTCAATCCCCATACTGGCCATTCCAGTATGGAAGGTGCTGTCTCATGGTAGACTGTGGTTTTGTTTGGTGGGATCCAAGAAAAAAACTTCTGCCAACTTCCAGGTGACAGATCGGGCCACGTAAGCTTTATGACCTCCATTGGCAGTTGATACTCTGGCTTAGTGGGTGGATCCACTGTGCATGTGGCAGGTAGGACTACGTTTTTAAGAGCGTGATACATGGGAGAAATGCTGTGGCATGCGCTTATTTCAAGCAACAATCAATTATTTCAAGCAACAATCAAGCAATATCCACCAGCCACGTGACCAACCCAACACCAGCAGTTGGCTCAAGCAGACTCCAACGAACGTTCGTGAAAAGTGGGAGCTTCTGCCAGACCACGTGGCCTAACGGACAAGGCGTCTGACTTCGGATCAGAAGATTGAGGGTTCGAGTCCCTTCGTGGTTGGTTGTGAGTCCTTGAGGAGCAGGCATGCGTTCGCAGCATGCCAACCTCGGCTCCTTTATGTCATCCAAAATTGCTACGCTGTTGTCAACTTCATGTCCTTCAACAGAGACTCTACGAGTTCTCAAACGAGGCTCGAATGGCCGGGTTGGGGACTGAAGCCATGAACTTGGCCTTATCAGTGCCAGGCTCCAGTAGTCTTGGCTTAGAAGCAACCATAGAAAGTCAATAACATGCCGTGACACGGGTGAAAAAATCACGACTTGGAAGCAGGCTGTTGGTGGAACTCCACCTGCATAGGTGGCTTCTGATCAGTAGGAGCTTTCATTTGTACAGCTTGAAGTAATTTCTTGTAAACACACATTTCTCTTGTGTTCTTAACAGTTCTTCCACCCTCTTTTTTGGTATATTAGTCAACAAAAGGATCAGTTCGCACACAAGTTGTAGGCCGGTTAGCTCAGCTGGTCAGAGCGTGGTGCTAATAACGCCAAGGTCATGGGTTCAATCCCCATACTGGCCATTCCAGCAGCCATCCAAGGTGCTGTCTCGTGATAGACTGTGGATTTTATTTGGCAGGCTCAGAGGAAGGAGGTAAGTGACGGAAGTGACGGACAAGGTAAGCGACTCATGTTGTAACTGACGTCAGACGCCGGAGATTTTGGCGGAAAATTAAAGCAAATGGTAGTTTAGATTTGAACAAATTCATTTAAGCTTCAGTATTACCAAATACACTTATCAATTGTCTTATAACTAACACTATTTGTCTAAATAATCTCCAACACCCTGGAGAACAACAAGGAGAGTTTAGAGACTTTCCAAGATTATATTGATCAGTGCTCTCAGGATCTCGTGATGAAGAAGACCCAGTATGCAGCTTCCCCGGCCAAACCTGAGACGCCGTCGTCGAAAAGACAACGCCCGGCAGAGTCCCCCAGCTCAACATCGCCAGCCGGCAAAGATATTGCTGACATACTGGAGTCAATCGACAAGCAATTGTCCAGTTTCGACGCAAGGCTGTCCTTGGTGGAGATTCTTCACCGAGAATTTAAATGCTTGCGAGAATCCCTGGAGTACAGCCAGCAGCAGGTGGAAACGCTTGCTGCTGAAAATGCCACGCTAAGGGAATCGGTGAAATGTCTCACAGATAATGTTACCCAGCTCAATAGAGAAAATAAAAAAATAAAAGAAACAGTTATCGATCTACAAGCTGGAGAGGACGCGGAGACCACGATAAAAAGCTTCATCAAAACCCACCTGAAGCTGCCGGAGGACACTGTGAAGAACATCGTCTTCGATTGGGTACATCGCCTCGGCCCCATTCGGGCTACGGCCGGGAGACCACGTCCTATCGTGGCCAAGTTCGGCCACTTCAAACAAAAGCAACATGTGAAAAGCCGCGGCAGGGAATTAAAAGGAACGGACTTCAGCGTGAACAACCAGTTCCCCAAAGAGATCTTGGAACGACGCAGGGTCCTCTTCCCAATCCGACCCGGCTTCATCCAGAAGGGCTCCCGCGCTGTCATCGCTGTGGACCGGCTGTACGTGGACGGACAGCTCCACCGCGACCCCAACATCACTCCATGGCTGTATTAACCTCACACCAGATAAGAATCAGCTGCACCCTTTCCCTATCCACTCACACTAACTTGCATTAACATCTGTTTAACTTACCAGCATCAAATCGCATCTTAAAGTGTGATTTCATAGCAGAATTAACACCGTCACTCTCCGTCAGTGATTTAATTGGAATGTTTACGTTTTGTTTTGTTTTTTTCTTCTCGTTTTTTTTTCCTCTCTTTTCCCCCCTCTTGGTTTTATGCTGCTCACCCCTGTCCTTGGTTTCTTTCTTTATTCCTTTCACTGCCTCGATCACCTGCTTCGACACTCATCCGCAAACATTCTTTATTTCGACACATACGCACCATGCGCTCAACAGCAGCACATTTTACTTCAGTCAGACAGCGCACACAGTCGTTTAGGATACACACACTTAAGCCAAGCCTACTCATATTAGTAACTATGCATACACAAAGTCAGACTCAGGGAGCATCTCGCCACACATTTTTTCTCTCTCTCCTTCTCTTTATTTATGAACAAGTGACGTATTCTCTCCACCTGTCTAAGCGACGCACACAGCATACATCCCTAGTTATACACAAACATCTATGGGTACACTGAGGTTCATTACATGGAATATAAATGGAGCTGGCTCCAGAGAAAAGAGGTTAAAAATATTTAACCAACTCAAAAAACTACAGGCAGATGTTGTCCTATTACAAGAGACCCACAGACCTCTTAGAGGTTCGAATGAACTTAAAACACCTGAGTTTCCTAATGTGTTCTCAGCTTGTTATAATTCTAGACAAAGGGGAGTAGCAATTTTAATACATAAAAATATTAATTTCACAGTACTCGATACAGTTATAGATCCAGAGGGCAGATTCTTAATCATTAAACTATCTATACTTGATAAAAAGCTATGTATTGCAAGTGTATATGGTCCAAATGTTGATGATCCCTCATTCTTTCACGGTTTTTTCAGTGCACTCTCTGAACACTTAGATGGCACACTTGTTCTTGGAGGCGACCTCAACCTGGGACTAAATGAAGACATGGATAGGCTCAATACAGCGGGAACTCAGCGTAATTGGCAGTCCACAAATATAATCAAACAGTATATGAGCGACTTTGGTCTTTGCGATGCATGGCGCTCCCTTCACCCCACCAGTAAGGAGTATACTTTTTTCTCACATGTTCATCACTCCTACTCTCGTCTGGATTATTTTTTGGTCAGCAGCTCACTGCTGAACGACATTTCAGACACTGAGATTCACCCTATAGCTGTCAGCGATCATGGTCCTGTATCTTTAACACTAATGCACAAGAATAATACTACGCCAAGAAAAAACTGGAGATTTAATATATCACTACTTAAAGATGAAGACTTTATTAAATATTTTAAAAAAGAGTGGACTTCATATTTGGACTATAATGACACTCCCGAAACATCAACTTCTGTTCTATGGGAAGCAGGGAAAGCTGTGATGAGAGGTAAAATAATTTCTTTCTTATCACATAAAAAGAAAAAAGAAAACAAAAATATTCAGGAATTAGAAAAAAACATCAAATCACTAGAAGAAGCCTACGCGTCCCACCAAGATCAGGAAACATTGAACAAAATACGCAAAACAAAATTAGAATTAAATGAGATTATTGATAAAAAAACAAAATTCTTAGTACAAAGACTACGCCTACAAAATTATGAACATGGTAATAAATCCGGTCAATTTCTAGCAAACCAGCTAAAAATAAAGAAAGAAAAAACAACTATATGTGCTGTTCAAGATTCATCTGGGAACACAATATATGATCCGATACAAATAAACAACATTTTCAGGGATTTCTATAAAACGTTGTATTCACCACAAATAAACCCATCTAAAAAAGAAATTGATCAGTTTTTGGACAACATAACTCTTCCAAAATGATTAGACACTCAAGCAATGGCACTGGATTCACCACTGACACCAGGTGAACTCCAGGAAGCCCTGATAAGTATGCCCAATAATAAGGCTCCAGGTCCAGACGGCTTTCCTGCAGAATTCTACAAAGAATTCTGGTCGATTCTAGCACCAGTTTTCTACAGAACGTTGTTGGAAATTAATGAAAAGGGCAGACTTCCATCAAATATGAATTCTGCAAACATTAATCTCCTGCTAAAACCAGGCAAAGACCCTGTATATCCCTCAAGCTATCGTCCAATATCCCTTATAAATGTAGACCTTAAAATAATCTGCAAAGCTCTCTCAAAGAGACTGGAGAAAATAACCCCCCTCTTAATTCATCCTGACCAAACTGGTTTCATAAAAGGTAGGCACTCATCAACAAATACACGTAGATTACTTAATTTGATAGACTACTCATACAGTAAAAACCTAAAAACTACAATATTCTCTTTAGACGCAGAAAAAGCATTTGACAGAGTTAACTGGAAATTTCTATTTGCAACTTTACACAAATTTGGTTTTGGATCCTCTTTCATAAACTGGTTAAAAATATTATATAATTCCCCAACAGCTTGTGTCAGAACAAATGACCAGACATCCTCCAGCTTCTGTCTCTTGAGGGGCACCAGGCAGGGATGCCCACTCTCCCCTTCACTGTTTGCAATTTTTATTCAACCACTAGCAGCAGCAATTAGACAGAATTCAGTAATTAAGGGCATAAAATGCAAGAACGTGGAACATAAAATCAGCCTTTATGCGGATGATGTGTTACTCTTTCTCCAAAATTCACAAACCAATATCTCTGGGGTGATTGAATTGATAAACTCTTTTGCAAGAATATCAGATTACTCAATTAACTGGTCAAAATCTACAGTTCTACCGATTAATTGCTCCTTCCATAATTCCTCTTCTACACCACTGCAATCGGGAAATATAAAATATTTAGGTATTAATGTTTCTCCCAAGCTTGCAGATCTAACTAAATTAAACCATATCCCAATTTTAAAGAAGGTAGAAGATGATCTGGCTAGATGGAAATGTCTACCCATATCACTCATGGGAAGGGTTGCCGTTATAAAAATGATGGTCTTACCAAAAATAAATTATTTATTCTCAATGATCCCAACTAAACCGCCACAAGATTGGTTCAGATCTCTAGATTCATGTATGTCCAAATTCCTTTGGAAAAATAAACCCCCACGTATAAGCTTAAAAACACTACAAAAGACCAAGGATAAAGGAGGACTAGAACTGCCTAACTTTCAGCACTACTTCTTAGCCAACAGGCTTCAGTTTATCTCAGGATGGCTAAAACATACCCTCTTAGATGAACCTTGGCTAGATGTAGAACAAGCACTTTGCAATAATCTAGAGATCTCAGACCTACCATTTATCAGCTCAAACATCCAACGACATGAATGCTTTAAAAGCATCAACATCAGCTCTTCTCTGACAGCATGGTGGGAGTTTCTAAAATTGACGGCGTCTTCATTAATCCCATGCAAACGTACACCTATCTGGAACAACCCTGACATATTACAAAACAATAATATGATAAACTTTTCAGATTGGAGTGGTAAAGGAATCAAATATTTAGAACATATACTAGAAGGAACAGAATTTATTTCATTTGACGGACTAGTTACACAATATGGGATCAACAAGAAAAGATTTTTAGAATATCAACAAATTAAATCCATAGTAAAAAAGAAATTTAAACCGGGTCAAGTTGAACTACAAACACCACCAAGTGTGGTTCAATTTCTTACTCTTAAAACCCCCAAATTACTTTCCAAAATATACAGAATGCTTTCTAAAACAGATGAATCAATATCACTTCCTATTGCAAAATGGGAAGCGGATTTATCAGTTAACTTAGACCTAAACTTCTGGTCTCAGATTTGCTTAAAAACCTTTCATCTAATTAGAAATCCCAGTCTTCAATTAATTCAATACAAAATATTACATAGAGTGCACTATAGAGGTCATCGGATGTTCAAGATGGGCTTTACGTCTACCAACAACTGCTCACACTGCCAAACCAATTCACCGGACAATTATATCCACGCTCTTTGGTTCTGTCCACCAGTTCAGAAGTTTTGGCGCGAGATATGTGAAGACTTATCGAAGTGTCTGAAATGTAACATTCCAACTTCCCCCTTAGTGTGTTTGTTGGGCAGCTTAGATAATGTCACTTCAGAAAAGAATATCGCCCATATGGTTTTCACTGCCCTATGCATAGCCAAGAAAACAGTCCTCATGAACTGGAAAAATAAAAATAATCTTAATTCTAACCAATATAGAAATTATCTATTAGATTACATTAGTCTTGATACAGCCTCTGCCACCACATCAGATCAATTGCTCTGGGCTCCTTTGATCAGCTCCATCACCTAGTGGGGGTGGGGGGTCATAGTTTGGTCCCACCTTCACTGTTGTGATTGGTGTGGGGGTAGGGACAGGCTTAGGGCGTCGGGGGGTTCCCCGGAGGCATCTTCCTTGGGGGGCTCAACCCGGGGTAGCGGTCATGTCCGGTTAGGGGCTCTGTTGGCTCTCAGGTGACTGTTTCCTCGCGGCTGCGTGCAGCGGGGCTAGGGGAGGGTCTGTGCTGACAGACGTGGGTTACTGACCTGGTAGCCTGTCTGCCCCTGGGTGGGTCCGGGATGGGCGTGAGGTTCTGGGGGCGCTCCGTCTCTGGGCTGGGGCCCGGGCCGGGCCTCGGGGGCTTGGGTCCTGGTTGGTGTGTTGCCGGGGTTGTGGGCGGGTGCATGGGGCCCCAGCCCTGGAGCAGGGTGCCACCGGTGCATCGAGCCACCTGGGGGGCTCTTCAACTGGTGGGGAAGATTGTCACATCTCGCAGGAGCTTTCCTCTCCTCAGGGGCTCTCTCTGCAGGAGGGGGAGACACAGGAGAGGTGGAGGAAGATCTCAGCCTGGGCGTCTATTGTCTTATGTAGTCTGGAAGATGAGTGGATGGTGGGGTGGGTGCAGTTTTCTCTGTGGTGGGGTTGGGTGGACTGTCCCGGGCTCTGTGGGGCCGGGAGGCGCTGCTGCGCTGGGCCCCGGTCTGGATGGGCCCCCTTTCCCTGGCGGGTCGCGGAGTATGGGGGTGCCTACTGGGGTCAGCGGGGGAGCTGGCCCCAGGGAGGGGTCACTTGCCCCTCCCTTCCTTCCCTCCCCATCTCCACCTGCCTCCCTCTTCCCGCTCCACCACAACCACCCACACATGCAGGACCTTGGAGTAGGGGTATGTCACCAGGGTGCAGAGGAGGCTACCCCCCCCCCCCGTCCCCGTCCCCTTCTGGCTGCCTCTGCCTCAATTTTATCCCACAACTTAGACATTCACATTACTCACACTCTCATTACACATACATATAGGATCTTGGGGGTGGGCACGATACACGGTATCCAAAGTACCATCAGGGTGTACACCCCACCCCTGGCGTTGTTGCCCACCTCTCAATGTTAAATACACGTAGACATTGAGGGCCAGCAGGAGGGACTATGTGCTTACCTGCTGCTCTCTGGCAGGTAGCTCCATGCCCTCCTGGGTTTTAAATGCACCTTAGAACACACATGCATCAACACTACAATGAGCGGGTGGAGGGAGGTTTGGAGTCTTCTCTCACCCCCATTCTCTGCGACCTGCTGGAGCGGGGGGGGCTAGGAGGAGGAGTTGGCCGTCCGACTGCGGTCTGGAGTGTGGGGCCTCCCTGCTGCTGCGGAGTCGGGGCGGTCTGCCTCCCCCCACCACAGGGAAAAGGGTAACACCACCTGGGTCTGGGTGCAGTTCCCCCCTCCAGGGGCAAGGGTACCTAGACCCGGTTTGTAGAGTATGCTTGGGGAGTGTGATTGTGTGTACAGCGTCTCTTTATGTCTGTCTCCACGTTGGTTGAGTGTGGAGTAAGTGCATATGAGAGCATGAGGGTGGGAATGGATGTTTGTGTCTGTGTGTGCCTGTATGTCTGTGTCTATATGTCAGGTTGGGTGTCAGGCGCCACCTCTCTGGGGACATCTTAGGCCCTCCAAGGTTTGGAGGCCTATCTCCCCCTACCACCACTTCCCCTGCCAGTGGCGGACTCCCTCAGACATCGGTGCGTTGGTGGTTCTTTGTGTCCGGGAATGGGCGTCCAGGTACACACCGGCTCACTCCTTGGCGGCCGCTTATCGGGGCCTGGAGCCTGGGGCTCGCTCGGGCCACTTCGGAGGTGGGGTGCCCCCGGCCTCTCGGCCTGGGGCTCGGTCACTCAGGCGCGGCTGGCTGCCGGCGGAGCTCACGGGCGCGTCACTGCAACTCCCCCTGGCTTCTGCTCCGCGGCTGCTGAGTGAGCCCTCATCTGGGACTCTCCTCAGCTCTTTCTGGGACAGTGGCGCGGCTGCCCCTCTGTTGGTCTTCCTTGGTCTCTTGTGTTCTGGGGGCCTCTGGATGTCTGGAGTTTTGATCTCCTCCATACCTGCTTCACGCCCTGGAGGACGGGGCTGCGGCCCCCCCACACTCCCTAGCAGATCATTACATGAAGGAACCTTTTGAAAAAACAAGCGCGTCCATGCTCACAGGTGTACACACGGGTGATCACACCCACAAACTACACCCTTTTTGGCTCCTACCTCAAAGCACACTGTGTTCTGTTGATCTTATGTGCTGCACAATAATGTTTAATATTTAGTATTTACTGTCATATTCCCATATATCATTGTGATGTTGTTTATTCTATTACTCTTGTTCTCTTCTGCTTGTTTTCTTTTTTCTTTCTCAGCAGGTGATCCAGGTGATCGATATATGCATTTTTTTTTCTGCTCATTCTGTTGGTTTTTGTCTTTTGCCCTTCTCCCCCGTCCCTCTTCTCAGCTGTTTCTCTTTCCCTCTTTCTTTCTCCCCTTCTTTCCCCCAGTCAAGTCTGTCCCGTATTCAGTAAGTGAAAATAAAATAAACAATAAAAGGTGAATCAAATGGACCATTATGGCAAGGCTGGGATGGTCAATTTGGTAAAGTAGATCCGTTGGGCATCTTTCTTTGCCTTTAGACAATAATTGTGATGGCAAAAGAGCCAAACGGGACAGGCAAAAAAAATAATAATAAAATAAAATGAAGATAACACTGTGTATATTGTTTTTACCTTTATGCTTTGTGTGAACAACTACAGTGTGTTGCTTATGAAATCCAGAAGTGCTACAGAGAAAATGACATTTGATTTATGTAATGAACACATTTTGAGCTCTTAAAGAAACATAACAAAGGAAAGCTGAACTACAATGATCCATGTAGCAAACACAAACTGTTATATCGCCTTTGGGCTTTTGGAGCCTTGACCTGACTTTTAAAAAATAATTGGAAAAAAGCTCTATGCTGCTACAAAATGAAAAATAGATATTTGCAAAATTCTGCCCAAGTATGTATTTTACCTGGTTACTGCGTGTGGTGGGCGTGGTCTGCAGCGCCGCTGCAGGGGAGGCGGACGCACCTGAGCGGCACCCGCAATCACGCCTTAACGTCTGTGCTCTCTCTGCTGTTGTTGGTGTGTGTCGGGCTGTGAGCTGCAAAGCTACAGCCGACTGTGTGCGCACAGCAACCGTGTGTGTAAAGTGGTCAATAAAGAGATGCTGAAAAGCGCGTTCATGCAAACATCGTCGGGTCTGCCGTGATATGTTTACAACGGGACTTCTGCTCCTGAACCTCTGCGCACAGCGTCTGCAGATCGGGGCTGTACTGCTGGAGGATTCTGGAGGCTGAGGGCTGCTTGAAGCAGAGTGCTGGTGGAGGCTGCTGGAGGTTGTAATCTGCTGGACGGTAAGACTTGCTGCAGGCTCTAAGTTACTTGAGGCTTAGACCTGCTGGAGGTTATCGGCTCGACGCTGAGACCTGCTGTTGTTTGACAGCCGCTGTAATTTGTAGGAGACTGCTTGAAGCAGAGTGCTGCTGGAGGATGCTAGACATTGGGAGATGCTTGAGGCTCAGACCTACTGGAGGCTATGAGCTGCTTAAGAATGAGAGCTGCAGGAGGTTGACACCTGCTGGAGAATGTTTCCTGCTGGACCCTGAGATCTGCTGGATGCTGAAAGCTGCTACTGGTTGAGAGCTGCTTGAAGCAGAGTGCTGGTGGAGGCTGCTGGAGGGTGAGAGCTGCTGGAGGTTGTAATCTCCAGGGCGACTGTGGCTCAGGGGGTTGGGAATCGCATCTGTAACCGGAAGGTCGCCGGTTTGATCCCTGGGCTCTCTGCCCTGGTCGTTGTGTCCTTGGGCAAGACACTTTACCCTACTTGCCTACTGGTGTTGGCCAGAGGGGCCGATGGCGCGATATGGCAGCCTCGCTTCTGTCAGTCTGCCCCAGGGCAGCTGTGGCTACAACTGTAGCTTGCCTCCACCAGTGTGTGAATGTGAGAGTGAATGAATAGTGGTATTGTAAAGCGCTTTGGGTGCCTTGAAAAGCGCTATATAAATCCAATCCATTATTATTATCATTATCTCCTGGAGGGTGAGAGCTGCTGGAGGTTGTTATTGGCTGGACGCTGAGAGCTACTGGAGGCTGCTTGGAGCAGAGTGCTGCTGGAGGAGGCTGAGAGGTGCTGTTGGCTGAGAGGCACTGGAGGCTAAGTGCTGCTGGATGTTTCTGGAGAAAGAGAGCTGCTGCAGGGTGAGATCTGCCGGAGGTTTAAAGCTGCTTGAAGCACCTTGAAGCTGCTGGAACCACGTGAGTTTAAATTATACTACTCTTCATATTCAGTATGTTTGAAACCTTTCATCGGTCTGGTTAGTGCTTTTATTCTGTTGTTGCTGTAGCAGGTTGTCAAATGCAGTTATTCATCAGTTAGTCAATGATCAGAGAATTGATTGTTTTGTCATTATTTTAATCACATTTAAAGCTGGTTCCAGTTTCTGAAATGGGAAGATTTGTCACGGCTGGGGGCAGTCGTGTGGTGTATTGAGAAAAGGATCCAAAATGCAGGCACTGGCTGGGGTGCGAGTGAGTGTTTATTTACAGCGGTGATAAGATGACAAAAACAGGAAGAGCAGAGCGGGGAGTAAACAACCTAAACTGGGGAAACTAAAGAACAAAACTTAAACCAGACACTCACGGGAGGAGCGAAATGCACAAAGAGAGATGGCTGAGAGACGCAGAATGAATACCAGGTAACATAGAATAATGCAGACTGACATGGAATTAAACAGACGCCGCGACAGAGAGCACAGGGCTTAAATACACGGGGAGTAATCAGGGAATGGGCCACAGGAGGGAGACGCAGCTGGGAGAAATTAGGCTAACAAGACAGGGGAGAGGTAAAACTGAACACACTGACATGAGACATGAACTTTCAGAATAAAACAGGAAACTAACAGACACAGAGAAACAGACAGGACACTGAACTTGACAGGCGGACTCATGAGCAGACACAATAACTCCATGGACAGACAGAGGGAACACAGAGAAGTGGGAGCAGGCAGGCAAAGAACAGAAACCTAACAAATGGCAAAATCACAACAGAATGCACACTCTGAATGAACAAAAGCATAAGGAAACACAAAACACTGAGTCGGCAGGCTCAGGACCATGACAAGATTGTTGATTTTCTTGATCATATATGATCTTAAACTTAATGTCTTTAAAGGTCTGAACTTTTAAAATGTAACAAAAGATTGAATCTTTGAGTTTTTGTTAATTGTTCTTATTGTATCTAATGTGATGACATTTAATGTCATTTTTCAGATGACAGATGTGGAGGAGAGACATGTTTCTTTGCCCTGAGCTGTGTCTGGCAGGCAGAGCATCTCCACGCTCCACAAAGCTGATGCTTCTGATTTGGAGTAAATGAGCTGAGGGAGACACCTGGTGGACAAACACAGACATGACAAGAAGAAAGATTAAAGTGCAGAGGGGAGACAAACAGCTGGAAATACTTGTTGGAAAGGATTGTCATGCTTCAGAAAAAACACACAGCACACACTAACAATCCTTTATTTGCACTGAAGGAGACACGTGAAGAAACCAAATCACACAATAATGACGTGAACACATTTATAGCCAGTGTTCAAGATGATGGATAGAAACGAAAATCATGGAGCATTTATGCATTTTTAGGTCTGTGTCACAGAAACTGTTCAGCTATTCTCTGTTTATTAGTCTATTTATTAGGAACCTCTGTTGGTTTTATATGTAAAGCATTTTTCTTCTATCATTGAACCTTTTCAGGGTTTTCTTATAGTAGTTTTGGGGAGTTTTTAATTTTACAGATTTACAGCTTCAGAATAACTTTGTGATGTCCGATTAGAAAGTCTGTGTCCAACCCTGGTGTTTGATCAGATGTTTGATCCCTGCAGGGTTGGATTTTTTTATATGAATGAGGAATTTGTTGTATTGCATTTGAGTTAGATTTTTACTGATGGATGATCCAAGCCAATGCACACAGAAGCAAATAGAACTACAGCAACACAACCGAGAACAAACGAGCAGCACAAACAGGAAAGCAAACTGAGAACAAAGCAGCAGGGTATCCCTCAGCAGCAGCTACAATATCTTCAGAGTGACAAACTGCATTTAGCAGAACACCAACTTAAATTCAAAGAACCGCAAACTGCAGTTTCTACAAACCTGCTAAACGACTCCACCTGAACAGGAGAGGAGCGCTTCCTGAACCGGTGTTTGTCAAAACGTCACGCCGCTGTCAGATTGGCGTTCACGCCGCTGTCAGATTGGCGTTCACGCCGCTGTCAGATTGGCGTTCACGCCGCTGTCAGATTGGCGTTCACGCCGCTGTCAGATTGGCGTTCACGCCGCTGTCAGATTGGCGTTCACGCCGCTGTCAGATTGGCGTTCACGCCGCTGTCAGATTGGCGTTCACGCCGCTGTCAGATTGGCGTTCACGCCGCTGTCAGATTGGCGTTCACGCCGCCGTCGCTCCAGTACAGCTGAGCAGACTGCAGCCGTGGGAGAGAGTGACTGTGTTTCGCACGCTCAGCATTCTGATCCTGGACTTCATGACAGATCTGCCACTGTGAGTAACACTGCTTCGTCTTCCGTGGACTCTGTATCTGCTACATCAGATGACTGTGTGTTTGAACTCCACAGACATTGTTCAGAGGGACTCCTCGGTGTCACGTTATTCACCGGTTGTCCTCGCTCGTGATCTTTGTGTTCCTGAGCCGTCAGACTCTGCTAATGCTCGCAGTGTTTTCTCTGAGTTAGCCAATATGGATTTTCCAGCTGTTGGGTTTGCTGAACAAAGGACTGTTATTCCACCCCAGACTCACCTCCACGCTATCACTGGCATTGTATCCCCACTGGACTGTTTTCCTCCTCAGCCTGTTGATTCTGAGGTTTCCCAGCCTGAGCCCAGCCACACCACACTAGAAACATGGAACTAGAATTAATACCAAAACCGGAAACACGGGAAGTCTTACAAAACATAAGGCGGAACAACACAACAAAAGGCAAAGGCAAAACCAGGGTGTAAATACACAGAGGAGTAATGATGGAATGGGAAACACATGGGAGACACAGCTGGGATTAATTAGAAATATTAAGACAAGGGAAGCAAAACTAGAAACACTGACATGAGACACGGACTTTCAGAGTAAAACAGGAAATATGACACAGAGACGCGGACTTGACACTGAGACAGAGAGACATGACTGACCGGGGAGACAGAGGGAACATGAAGCTCAGAGACAAATGGTAACCAAACGTGAAACACAGGGAGGGTACAGAAACAGAAACTCCAAGCTTTGTTAACAATAATCAAGAAGTATAAATCAAACAGAAAACACTGGGTCACACCCAGGACCATGACAGTATTAAGGTAGCAGACTGTCTAAAGCTCAGAGACTGACAACACTGGTATTCTGAAAACTAAGATAACACTACAAAGATAAAGTAAATATGTAATTTCAACCTCATTTCACTTTTCAAAAGAGTTTCAGAAATGCAGAGAATCTGTACAAAATCTGTAAAATTCTAGATATGATGGTGATGTTATTGCATTTCATGTTTCATCTGTTCTTTAGTTTGTCACCCATTTACATTTATTTTGGAACTTTGGCAACTTTAAAAAATAATAAACAAAAATGATAGAATAACATAATTTTCCGATTACATCTTTGGGAAAAACAGAGCAAAAAAATTATCTCTTACCGTCCTGATTTGTGTAGTCAAGTGTACTGAGCACTAAAATAAAGAGTGAAACCCCATCAGACATTATAAAATCTACAGCATTTCAACTTTACACAAAATTTTAAACAAAACAGTAAATAAAATCAACACTGTAAAAAAAGTTTGTAAAAATTAAGGTGGAAAAACTTTCAAATGGCAACAGTAATATACAGTAATATTTAAAATAGTATTTCTTCTTCTTAGAAACATTTAATAACCATAAAGAAGAGACACAATATATACTTTATAACAACTTGAACTTTTTTATAATAACATATGGAAGTTGTTGGTCACAATCAATGTGTAATAAGCAACTAATTACTGTAAAATTTCTTCCTAAATTATCCATTTTTGCAGATTTCAAGGTATAGCATATGTATTAAAACTTTAGGAATTACTCCATTAATCATTTAAGCTGACAGACAGGAAATAGATTAGCAACTATTTGGATAATGGACTAATTATTTCAGGTGTTTTTAGAGAAGAAAATGCCCAACACTATATTGTTATTTAGACTTTGTGTTTAAACTTTGCGTCGTGTATGGTAAACTGAATATCTTTGGCTTTAGACTGTTTGTTAGACAAAAATGTTTTTTCCATGTACCTGAGGTGTACTCACAAAATTTGCTGATTTCAAATGGAGCAAACAACAAGATTAGATGTTTAGCTAGGAGGAGAGAGGGGAGGAAGCAAATGGGCACTTGGCAGAGTATAAAACACGACATCCTTTCATCTTTTGTGAGATGAACAGTTCAGAAGTTTGGATCTCAGAAGTTGACTCTTCTGATTCCAGCAGATGATGTCAGAGGGATCAACCGCTGCCAAAACTGTGGACTTACAAATTGGTTTTGAATTGTTTGGCTTTATTGAATTATTAACTTTAAGAAGGATTTGGACTTCCATTGGCTAATTGGTGGACTGCAGCTTCCCAAGATTTCCAAGATCTTTCCTGTGGATTATACGTTTGAAGATATTGCTGTATTTCTGGACAATCAAATATCCATGGGATGCTGTGTTCCTGTTGGATTACTTCCCTGAGCACAGAACACTGAGATAAGTAGATCTGACTGACTCTTGGGGTGTGACTGACTCTTGGTGGCGCTGTCACTTGGTGTTCGCTCACTTTGTGGTAGAGTATCACTTCCTGTTCCTGCTCAAACACAGTGATGTTTCTGAGTAGCTTATCTGCTTAGCAATTTAATTAAAAACTTTTAGATACATTCTTTTTTCATACTATAATCTTCACGTGCTTCATCCGAAGCACACTTTCTGTGTACTCACTACCTAAATTATAGCCAAAGTATTCAATCACTGTGTCTGTCAAGTTGTCTGGAGCACCAACAGATATTTGGAGATGGAAGAGAACTGCACGTCAGCTCGTCTCACAGCTGCTCTCCAGGCTGGACGCCTTCGTTTGGTAACATCGATACACGAGCTGCCTCATGTTGCTTCCAGGTTGGGAAAGAATGAAAAGATAAACCCTTTTCAAGCTTATTCTCTTGCCGGTCGTGTGATCGAACATTGCAGCCGACCACACAGCAAATACGAACCATGGCTGTTGTGTGTGCCTTCGCTCCCTTTTCACTTGGCTAGACCCCCAAAATGGCAGATCGGGCCAAAATCCTTTCCACGCCCACCCCCGTGACATCACGCTCCAAAGCCCTATAGTATTTTTTTCATATTAATGTAATTTTTCATCTAATTGAATACAATCTATTTGTGTATGATTGTCAGTCCAAAGAGGGAGAGAGGAAAGAGAGGAACGTGAGGAGAAGCACAAGGTCAGGAAGAACCAGGTAAGCAAACAGACAGGGAGCAGTGACAGGCACAACACAAACTGTTAAACTGACAAAGAAGAAAAACCTGATTTTACTCACAATCTGGAAGTTGTGTCCTCCCTATATTAAAGCTGCTGTACAGAATCTGCAAAACAAACTGGGTTGAAACATTTTTGACCCTCTTTAACAACATTCCAACATAACATGATCATTGATCGGGGAGATTAAAATTAATTATATATTTTTATGTGGTTCAGCCACAACTCTACTAAAACCTCAGCCAGTAATAGGTAGGCTAACTTTTGGACCGTCCAGTTGTCTGTATGACTGCCGCAGTACGTGCACCACATTTGCACACTATCAGAAAGCACCAAACAGCCCTGGTGGAGTGAGGAGCTGTAAAGAGAAGCAGAAGCTCTGTTTCTAAAAATGTTTTAAGCTTGTTTCAAAGATTCTGTACTGCAGCTTTAAATGTTTTCCAAAAGCACACAGACACTTATCAGTGTTTCTCAAACTTTTTACAGTGTGGACCACCTGATAAAAATGTCAAGCTCTCCTAAGGACCACTATGAAAGCATGAAACTCATAAATCTTACAACACAAAATTAGTATTATTAAATTAGTAAAATTAGCATCTGCAGTAAAGATTTTTTCATACATTGTATACATTCTACCACAGGCAAAGTTGCCTCCATTTTTATATATATTTTTTAAATATTTTGTAATAATTTATTTGTAATAATTTATTCTGTTTCGGGAGTGTTTTTTATGCATCTGTATTATATTATACACACACATTAAAAGTGAATCTCTGTCCAAAAAATGCACTCAGTTTACTTTTTACTCACTGTGAGCATCATCCATTATTCTCCCCCAGTAATTAAGGTTAGGATATGTATTTCTTTTATTCTAATCCATTCTTCTTTTGCAGCATTTAAATAACCTTCATCAGATGTGATGGTTTTGTTACAGACTTTTCAAAAATAGTGTTTTGCTTTTCTTTCACAAATGTTGGGATTAAATTGTGTTAAAATGTACAAAACAGTGATGTCATGTTTTGTGACGAGGACCCAGGCACAGAGAGACTTGATGAATTTAAGAATCTTATGATTTAATAAAGAAATTTGCAGACTTGCACAGAGATGGTAAAATTATGATGACTGATAACGGAGACGAAGACAACAGACGATGAGGACAGGGAGGAACAGGGGTTTAAATGCACCAAGGAGACAGTCAGAGAGAACTCGGGACAACTGGAGGCATTTAGGGATGCAGGGACTGACAGAGATGGGGAAGAAGTCTCATTGTGACAAGTAAAGTTTATCTTGCCTGGCTGGGCAGCTCTCCTGGTGCTCAGCACCCCCAAAGCTCTGATCCTAGAATCGCCCCTGTTTCAACTACTTATTGTTTCAAACTTAACTATCTAATAAAATGAACTTAAATGCGAGAGTTGCCTATGACGGCAGCTGCAATCATTGTAGAACTCCACAAACATCACGTGTTGTTTTCCACATGTAAGATCAGCAAACACACAGAAACTTCCTGTTGCCACACACGGCCTCTAAAATCTCTTCCATGGTTTCTGTCTGAAGTCCACTCTCTGTGTCGGATCCACAGGAAACAACAAGATCTTATTAACATGGTTTTCAATGTGTCTCCTTACAAAAAGTCCAACCAATGAACAAATGTGTGTATTTGTGGAGGCCGAACAAAAGCATGACACATTTCTCTGTTTCTATAAACTGGAGTCAAACACAAACATGAAGAGTTTCACTGACAGACTCCAAAATGCCCCCACATGCTGTCATCTTTAGATGACAGCAGATTGGGACTGAATAATCAATCACTATCAAACCAATAAAGACAAAAATGCTGATTTTACAGGAACTTTGTTGGAGAAGCTGTAAAGACATGAAACTGGTGGAGATCCCAAACCAGTTGATAGTGCTGGTTATTCCAAATAAAGCTGTTTTCCATTTGAGATGAAATGACTTTCTGTCCTGATATATAATAAAGATGTTGTTGTTTTTGAGCCCCTGTATTAAAAGTAGTTTAAAGTCAGCTTGAGTTTGATGTCTTTATGTCAAAGCTGCTCATGATGTTGAGCTGCTGATGGAATAAAAACAGTGAAAAATCTCCTCAATATAAAAGCATGTAGTCCAGACTTAAATGTAGTCTGTTGTTAGCTGAGGTCCACACACAGTGTTTGACAGTGTAAAGTGTGTGAAAGGGCTGCTGGTGGAGCTCACTAGGATGAGCAGGTGACCATGTGCCACGAGGTGGAGAGCAGCTGGCCTGGTTTGATTCTGACCCGGGCCACGCCCCCTTTCTCTCTCCCTCTGCTTTGCTGTCACTTATCTTCACTGCTCTGTCCAATAAAGCTGAAAAAGGCCCCAAATCAAAGAAATCTGCTGCAGCCTCTGAAATGTCTTCTGTTTCCTTCCAGAGGCCGACGGCTTTTTCACCGTCATACATACATGAAACTATGAAAGCTGACAATCATTTCATTCCAATAACATCTAATGGTACATATATATAGACACAGGACTACAAGTAAATGGCTCTCAGCATCTGGCTGTGGTAACAAATGTCCCTGTTTTGTGTTCAAATTGTGTGCATGTTTTAGACGTGTGTCACATGTAGAAACACAAAAATCCCACAATGACACAAAGATTGGTTTGACACAACTGTGCAGCTGTAAGTTGTTTCTAATGATTCATTGAAGCTCTTCTAACATTCTGGAGACGATCAGTACATGAATCTGTTCAACACGACAACAATTTGACTCATGAAGCATGAGATTCTGTTTGTCATCTTGTCCAAGTCACTAGTAAGATGAAAGTGACACATAGACTAGTGGACGAATATTATTTTGGAGGACAGATGGTTGCATCATAGAGGAGAAAACAGGACGCTGATGAGGGGTCTTGAATGAGTGAGCTGATTGTTGAGTTTCTGATGTGTGAAGAAGTTTTAACATGGCACACATTTGGTTACATGAGAAGAAACTCGTTATGTGATGAGACAACAGGGTTATGTTGTGTGGTGTGAGGTGTGTGGCTGAGTGGATGAATGTTTGAGATTAATCTGGCTGATGATTTGTCTTTTGTTGCAAAGTTGAACCTGCCAGTTAGGTTTGGTATGATTTCCCCTCCTGGGATGAAGAACACGTGTCATGACTTAACAAGGCCTTTCTTTCATTTTTCCTTTTTATTGTGTTACTTTCACAGTGCACTGAAAGTTTGTTGCTAAATCTCTGTCATTTAAAGCACATCTGAACATTTGAACAGGAAGAACTACACAACATGTTGTCGGGAACGGTTGCAAAGTGAGTTTCTCCAAAATTAAAATGGGCTCAGGAGAAAGCCACTTATTGGGACAATTAGGAAGCGAGTCCCTGTCTGAAAGGATTCAGCGGTGATCCAGTCGAAATTCTTTTTCTGTTTTTGAAATGGCGTCATATTGCTGAGGGTGGAAACGAAATGCGACGATAGATTCCACTATCAGCACTGAATGAATAAATGAATAAAAAATGAGTAAAAATGGGGAACTGACTGGACTGCTGAAAGCTGACAAGAGTTGACTGACTTAACACCACTATGCAAAGGTTAACCCCCACCCAGATGTGACAAAGGGGTGGATGTATCTCTGTGTGTGTCTTTTGTTGCAGGAGCAGGAGGAGACCAGAGGAGGAAACTTTGGGTCACATGACTGTGTGAACTCTGCAAATTTAAGCTTTTAGCTGTAATTTTTCTGTGTGTCTGTGAATTTACCAGCAGTGTGTTATTCATGATCCTGTATTACTCACAATGCAGACGTCACTGTGAGAAAGTGTGTACACACCTGCGCAGCGCTAACATTTACATTACTTTTCTACAGCAGACGGTTAATCATGTGATTTGATCACGTGATTTACAGCAGGACACAACTTAATAATGTTTTTCTACCACAGGATTACTGAGTTTTTGTGTGAAGGAAACTGTTGACAGGCTGTATGTTGGTGATGAAATTACACTGTGTTGTTGAGGAATGTGAATATTACAGTGGAGATGTGAATACAGTGTGAGAGACATACTGTGTTGAAGCCAGTGTTACTTCTTTTACAGCAGAGTGTTAACTTTATGACCTTTTACAGCACCTCTGGAGTCTGGTGACCCAGGCCTGACCTAGGATGCTACTGCTAATGTTTCTCTAATGTGCTTGTAAAGGATTCAGCACAGACAGACAAGTGACAACTGAGCAGATGTGCAGGGTTATAGAATAGTTAAAATGGGGCTCATTATCTGACCACTATTGAGCTCATAGTGATGAAATAAGTGAGTGACGAACTTAAGGAAAGTCACTGATTACAATGTGGGATGAAGTTGAGATGATCGATGATTTGGAGCAAATTACGGCAAAAAAGCAGGAGTTTAATGATTTAGAATAAACCTGCAATGATACTTGTCTCTGTGATGCTGAATACTTTATGACTCTTATGAGCTACAGTTGTTTGCAAATGTGAAGTTTGTTTTAACTTACAGGGTTTTGTCTACAGGCAAGGATACAGGCTCCGGGTGGAGCTGGGAGTTGAACAATCTTAACATTTAACCACTGACTAATGTTTCTTTGACACAGGGTTACAGGTTTGGAGTGGAGCTGCTCCAAGAGAAACCCTGGAGAATTTTTCAGAGAGAATGTGCAACATTCTTGTGCATGTCTCATTGTGTGGAGTTGACACATGGCGAGAGCCGTGTGGCAAAAGAGGATACTGCAGAGGGGCTTTTGTTTACATTTGCATCATGTGTTACACTTTTTTAATCTTGAATTTTAAATTGAAACTAACATTTAAAAACATTTGGTACAATGTGGAAAGAGGAAGAGTATTTCCACCAGGAGCAGAAACGTCTGACTCAGCATGACGATGCTGTTGGTGGATACTGAAGAGCTCAGCCTGTCAAGACAGGATTAGGTTATCGTTTTTAAACATGTTTATTCAATTATATTCTGAGGCCAGTTATCTGGTATAATCTTTGGAAGTCTGTTAAAATAAAAATAAAATCAGATGTGTGGTCTTTTGGTTGTTTTGTTTTGTTCAATAAGCAGATGTTGGTGTTTCAGCAATGCAGTAACTTAAGTTTAAAAGGCTTGTTAGAAACTATGAAACACATCATTCAGACTTGTGGACATTAGAAAACGACTAATAATCATCATGAATAAGACTAAAGGCAGGAAGGTGTCCTTTATAACTAATAATATTAATAACTAATAATATTAATATCATAGTCTGTCTGCAGCTGAGACAATACAAACTCAAACTGTGGGGAGAAGATTATATCACTTCAGTTTAAATTGACCTGGAAGCGCCACATTTTCACAGACTTCTTTATTTACAGCATTTTTTACGTGCTGTATAGATTATACAGTTAGGTCCATAAATATCTGGACAGAGAGAACTTAATTTCTCATTTTGGTTCTGTACATACACTAAAATCTATTTTAAATGAAACAACTCAGATGTGTTTGAAGTGCAGACTTTCAGCTTTAATTCAGGGGGTTGAACAAAGAGATGCAGAAAAATGTGAGGAACTAAAGCATGTTCAACACAATCCCTTCATTTCAGGGGAAATGTGGAGGAAAAAGTAGAACAATTAAATAACTTAATTAAATTAATTAAATAATAAGATTGTCAGCTGGTAACCAGCTTCATGCGACCGCTTATCCTGGTCCCAGTGTTAGGGTCAGTGAATCCAGTTAACAGAAAGATATCCTGGATATACTTGACTGACTTTTTAGACTCAAGATTAATAATCATAATAAAAATTATAGTCTAACATCCAGAAATCTGTACGATGTGTTTCATTATGTCTAACAAGCCTTGTACAGTTAAAGCTAACAGTTACTACATGACTGAAACACCAACATTATCTCTTTTATTAAAACGTGCATATTAGGGCTGGCATCGTCACTCATGTCTAGAATCGATTCAATCCACGATTCGATTCAATTTGAATCGGGGAAATTTGGCCTCAGACAGTCAGAAATATTATAATTCAGGTCATGCATCAGTACATTTCTATATTTTTATATCTATAAAAAGAAATCTGACACTTGCGAGACTTTATCAAAGGTGTGAGCATCACAGCAGATGCCTTTGTGTCAAAGTAGCTGAGGATCAAACAGAAAAACATGAAGGTTTTCCTGGCCTGGGATTTTATACAAATATTCTGCAGTACATCAAAAACAAAAGAAAACCATTAATGAACATATGAACATTACCTGATGCTGCTGAAGTGAAGCAGAGCAAAGTTACAGAGGTTTGATTACAGACACAGCTGAGAGTTTGTAATCTGTCATCATTTTAAAAAGTTTAAATTTGTTCAGTATTGAACGGCAGAAATGAGGCTTTGTTTTCAGAAGTAAGTAAAAGAAAAAATAGCTGCCGACAGGCTGTAAGAACGGTAGACTTGTGCGTAACAAGCAAGCGAATAATGCAGGAAACAGGAAACTGTTCTTGAAGTACAGAGAGAGAGAGAGAGAGAGAGAGAGAAGGAATTCATGACGATGTTTATGTGAAGCGTAGTTTGGAGCTTCTTTTGCTGCTGGTTTACTCAATATTGTTTGGAGAGAGATCAAACCTGCAGCTTCAGAATCAGCGCAAAAAGGGCGTAAACACAAAGCGCGGAGCCGCCGAAACATCAGAATCAGCGAGCTGTCGGCTTTCAGCTCGTGTCCGTGCAGTCAGGTGAGAAAGTCACATCTCACTGATTCTGATGCGTCGGCGGCTCCGCGCTTTGTGTTTACGTCTTTGTGCAGAATCCGTGTTCCTGCTCTCATTTACTGTTTTAGCTGTTTGGTGGTTGTTGAAATTTTGGGAGGTTTAACCTGAGATTCTGGCGTTTTGGCCAAAATAAGCGCAGATACTGAAGGACCCGTCCCATCCTGGCAACAAACTGTTCCAACTTCTGCAATCTGGTAGAAGGTTCCGCATCATCCGGGCAAGGACAGAGAGACTCAAGAGGAGCTTCTATCCCCAAGCCATCCGGGCCCTAAACACACACACACCCGTCCTCTCACATCATCCATAATTGACTGAGACAGGACTCTCTTCCAGACACTCTAAACGAAGGCACAATGTACATTCCAAATTCCTTTAATTTTAAATATGTTTATGTAACCCAACCAGTGCAGGGGCCTCCCTACACCCCGGACTCTGCATTGTGTTAATTTGTGTTGGATTGGGGTGCACAGCAGAGAGACCAGTCGGACACAGGCGTTCAATTTGTGGCTCGGACCGTGCCGTTTATTCGGATGCAGGGGCAACCACCACTCCAACTCTGCTACTGGCCCTTTTCAAATCACAGCAAACACTGCGTGACCATCAACATTGCAAAATACAACAACACATATACACAAAAAACACATTAAGCAAAAATAACCATGCCTTCTACAAAATTCCACGGTCTCAGGAATGAGTACGACACAAAACCAAAGCAGTTCGCCACTGACAGTGCTTACCTTTGCAAATCACAGCAAACACTGAACCAAGATGGCGCCCGCGCGAACAAGAAATCTGAAGTACGGTGTCCCGCAGAGGACAAATGGTCAAAACTGCCAAAATTCACACCATACATGCAGCTCAACAGCGACACCTTGTGACCTACTCCAGTCACTACCTTACATCCGCCCCTCCTTTAAGTGATGGCGTCCCAGTCATCAAACAAAACAAAATAAAACAGAACAGTCTCACTATGTATACAAGAGTAACGGTGGTGGAAGATGTGCAGTGTAATGCGAAAATGTCTATGTGTGTATCCTATGTATTTCCTGCAGCCCTTCTTGCTTTGGCCCTCTGCCACAGCTTCCATCCCCTTTCTATCTTCTCCTGATCCTCCCCTGGTTCGTTAACTCTCGACCCATAAGTCAGTCTCTTTGGGGGATGCCGACTCCTCGGCAAGTTCCTACTTGGTTCACTTGGTCTGGGAGGTGAGTGGGTGACCCTGGCAGTTTCATTCCCCCTCCAATCTTCACTCTCTTGTCCTGCCCCCGTGTCCCTTTCCTCTGGTCCCTTGGGGGCAAGTGATCCATTTGCTGCTTCAGGTGAAACTCCCTCCACACCTCCTTCCAGGCTATCAGCCTCCCCATCCTCGATCATGTCCGACTCTTCATCCTGTCTGATTACTTCACCAGCCTGCTCTCCACTGTCCTCTACGTCCTCAATCTCTCCTCCATGAACCTCCTCCACGTCGAGCTCCATTTCCTCTCTTGCCTCCTCTCCCACCTGCTCCACGGGAAGAAACATACACTGCGTGAGTAGGTTGCGGTGGACCACTCTCTCTGTATCACCATTTTCCGATCGCACCACATACACCGGCATGTCTGGCTGTTTCTTCACCACAATGTATGGACGTGACTCCCACTTGTCTCCTAGTTTGCTTCGCCCCTCCACATGACACACTTTAACAAGGACTCTGTCACCCGGGCTGAAGCTTTGACTCTTTGCTTGTCGGTCATAGTATCTTTTCTGGTGACCCTTAGCCTGGCGAGAGGCCTGATTAGCCTGTGCATAAGCCTGTGACAAGCAGTCATGCAGGGTCTGGACATACTCGCTATATCCCCCCGACCCATTAGTGGTTGACAGCCCAAAGACCAAGTCGACAGGGAGCCGTGGATGCCTGCCAAACATCAAGTAGTATGGTGTGTACCCTGTCGAATCATGGCGGGTGCAGTTGTAGGCGTGTGTCATTGCATCCACATATTCGTGCCACCGGGGTTTCAGGTGAGGTTCTAGCGTCCCCAGCATGTTCATGAGGGTGCGGTTAAACCGTTCAGTTGTCCCGTTGCCCTGTGGGTGATAGGGCGTGGTGTGGGTCTTAGTGATGCCGGTGCATTTACAAAGCTCCTTCACCACAGCACTTTCAAAATTGCGCCCTTGGTCTGCATGCAATTTTGCTGGGAAGCCAAACCGACAGAAAAAGTTTCTATACAGCACCTTAGCCACTGTGCTGGCTTTTTGGTCTTTAGTGGGGTATGCTTGCGCATAGCGTGAGAAATGGTCAGTGACAACGAGGACATTTTCGATACCACCTTTTGATTTCTCAAGAGTCAAAAAATCCACACAAACTAGCTCCAAGGGGGCACTGCTGTGGATACTGACCAGGGGGGCCCTGACCCCTGCGGTTGGAGTTTTCCTAAGGCAGCACCTCTCACATTGCTCGCACCAAGCCTTGATTTCCTGAAACATCCGTGGCCAATAAAATCTCTCCCTTATCATGTGCAATGTCCTCTCAAAACCAAGGTGGCCTGAGTCATCGTGGAGAGCAGTCTTCACTGATATACGCAAATCCTCTGGTAGCACCAATTGCTCAACTACTCCCCTTTGGCTGTCTTGGACGCAGCGGTACAGGATGCCATCCCTTACCACTAACCTTCTCCACTCCTTTAAGAGAAGGCGCACGTGCCCTTCAGCACTCATTCGCTCACTGCGGCTCGGCTTCTGGTTCATACTCTTATAGTGCAAGACAGGGCCAATAACAAGGTCTTTTTTCTGCCCTGCACGGATCTCCTGTTTGGTCATGGTGGGCAGGGATTCCATCCCCACATCCCTGTAAGGCTCAGTGGATGTAGGTGGCCCGAGTTCCAGTTCCTCCCCTGCAGGCGTGCCATGGCCAGTGAGGCTTTGAGTATCCTGGGTAGCCTGTGTCACACCATGCCCCTGTTCGTCGACACCCACCCACTGAGGGCATGTCTGTAGGATGTGCATGACCTCCTGGATAGACATGCGAGAGAGGGCGTCAGCGTTTGTGTTGCTCTGTCCCCTCCGATACTGGACATCGAAATCGAAAGCAGCCAGCCTAGACACCCACCGCTGGCCTGTGGCATCCAGCTTTGCTGAGGACATAACATACTTGAGAGGGTTATTGTCTGTCTGGACAGAGAATCTACGCCCATAGAGGTGGTTGTAGAATTTGTCTGTGACCGCCCATTTGAGCGCAAGGAACTCGAGTTTGTGTGCAGGATACCTTGTCTCTGCTGGGCTCAAACCTCTGCTGGCGAAGGCTATGACCCTCTCAGCTCCCCCTTGGACCTGAGCTAGAACGGCGCCCAGACCCTCCCCTGAGGCGTCCGTCTGCAGAACGAAAGGCAAGCTATAGTCAGGATATCCCAGCACTGGAGCGCTTGTCAGCCTTTCTGGGAAAGGGGATAGGGAAAAAGAAAGAAAGAGGAAAAGGGGAAAGGGAAGAGGGGGGGGAAAAGTCTGACATTGCGTTGAATACGAAAATGTTATAAAGAAAGTTACATGTGTTTCTGGTAGGAGTCAATAAATCAATTGACTTATCGCCTTAAAAAAATCAAGATTACAGGCACACACGGCAACTCCAAGTTTGCGTAGTTGAATGGCTTAATATCAACAGCCGATACAAGCTTATACTGCATGGATAATTAGTTTCTATGTCGCCCGTAGTATTGATACAAAGAAAGTTTGTCCAAGACTCCAAAAAACAACAAAAGAACGATCATTAGTTGCAGATCACCACGGTTTGCATCTCTTACACGATTAAGGCCTCCCTCCGTGAGGAGTTGTATCGTCTGCTGAGTTTTCTACAGGAACACCTGTGCTGCTTAACACCTAGAAGACGATATCTCATCTTGGACTACAGGGAGGATGCGTGACACACATCCACCCTCCCTTAATGGTACGGCTTGTGCGTGTGAGACTTCAAGTCCTTGGGATCCACATCTCCGGAGAATTCACCATGGATATACCAGACTGCTCCAAACTGTCAGAAGCTCTACCAATGCCTTCTTCTTGCTTGCAGACTCTGAGACAGACCACCTGTCCTCAGACGCCTGGCGGGAACTGCTTCGCTGCACCATCGAGACCTCCTCAGCAACACACGTATAACAGTCGGTACGGGACCTGCTCATGCCTCTGGACACGAAGGCTGTCGGAGAGTCGTGAAACTGCCCGCGCATCCGCTGGCACCCCACTTCGCCTTTTGTTTTTAAAAACAAATCTCGCAAACTGGTGGGAAACGTTAAATTTTTTTGTTTTTTTTTTCCTACCGGCCGCGTCGCCCCCCTTCTAAAGGCTGTTGACAATCATCAAGACCCCAATGCCACCCACTCGCATGTCTTTACACCCTCCTCGTCCTCTGTTGACTGCCCCGGAGCCTCCGGACTAAGACACCAGGTTACCGGCCAGAACAGCTTGCGTTCCCCACAGTCTTCATACTCCTAACTCTCATTCCCATGACATCTGACCCAGATTAACTCCTGGACTGACCATAACACATCGACACAGGACATGTACTCCTCAAACACACAACATAAAGCATGGACTGAGAACCACTCCACTCACAAACCACTAGCCACTTTAGATTGAGCACTCTTGAAACTATCTACCCCTACTCTTTCTTAACTACATACTTTATATACTCTGTGTTAAATAATCATTCTGTCATTCGATAATTTTCTAAATCCTACAACTTGTTAGAACATACTTGCATAGTTTCCCATTGTCTATAGCTTTATATCTCCAGATTCTGCTCAAAAGTTCATTTATTTCATATTCTGTATAGTTTTTTCACTATTCTACCTGGTTCTATCCTGTCCAGTACTTGTGCACTCACTATCACTGTACCTACTTATAGTTATAGATATTACAACATACTTCTTCATACCGTGTACATTATACAACCATAATAGCCCCATTCTGTAATATACTCACATATCTTATATTCGCTAATATATTTGTAATATATCTATAATCACCTAAAGCACAATTCTGCGCATGGAGCAAACTGCATTTCGTGCCCAGGTACCTGTGTCAGGGGCAATGGCAAGTAAAGTTGAATTCTTTCTATTCTATTGATTCTATGTTGAGATATAGAAGGCGCCCTTTCAGAGCTAGGTGGGAACTTCCGTTATGGTTGAACATACCCTGAAACTTGTTGGACACACGACCCCTTCTCTACAAAAAAACCTCGCACAAAAGAATAAAACCTGTGAGTTGATTTTGGGGAAAGCCTAACACTGAACAGTCTCTGTACATTTGTGTTCTCCTACACTGCTCCCAGACGACGTTAACAACGCCCGCTGACGCATATATCTGATTGTACTTGAGATATAATGCTGAGACTAGTATCTTAGAATATTTTGGAATCTAAACCCGATGCCGACGGACACAGACCGGGACGCGAGAATTTCTTTGCGAATTAAGCAGGCTAAGCCAGTGAACTTCTGTACATTAAATATATGAAGTAGACACTAAAACATACACTTTTAGAGGATAGACAATACGATGTAATGATGCTGACTGGAGTAGGTCACCAAGGTGTCGCTGGTTGAGTGCATGTATGGGTGTGAATTTTGGCAGTGTTTGCCATTTGTCCTCTGCGGGACACCGTTCAACTTCAGATTTCTTGTTTCGTGGAGCCGGCCGGAGAGTGCGGCAGTGTGCTGTGGGGGCATCTGATCGTTCAAGGTGTTTCTGTGATTTGCAAAGGTGAAGCACTGTCAGTGGTAGGCGGGGGGGAGAGGCGAGCTGGCTTTGGTGGTTTTGGGTCTACTCATGATCTGAGGGACCGGTGATTGATAATTTTGTCTAGAATGGCATGTTATTTTGCTTATATTGTTTGTTTGTTGTATATGTGTTGTTCTGTATTGTGCAATGTTGATGGTCACGCAGCTGTTTGCTGTGTATGTTGTAAAAGGGCCAGTACAGAAGTTGCAGTGTGTCGTTTGCCCTGCATAGCCGAGATAAACGTGAATAAAACTGTGGACGGTCCCGAGCCATCAAATTGAACGCCTGATTGTCGACTGCATCTCTCTGCTAGTCACCCCCAATCCAACACACAATTAACACAACGCATAGTCGGGGTGTGAGAAGGGCCCGCTGCACTGGTTGGGTTACAATCTCTTTGGTGCCGTGACCCCGGGCGATTGTGGCACTCGAGACCGAAGAGAAAGCATGCCGACACCCGGGGCCCGTGCCGAAATACGCTGCATAGTAAGCGGGTGTCGCAATCTGAATGGGGTGCTTGAACTAATAGATAACTCCTGTGCAGGGCTCGGATTACTGGGACTTCTCTCCCCAGGCATATCCTTTGAAAGTGATATTCTGTGGGGGGCTGGTTTCACATTTGAGGGTTTTCTGTCCCTGGGAAAAAACAAAAAAAAAAATTGAGACTCAGAGACGTGAATTGTAGTCGAGAATGTTAATATGTTCGCCTGTCTTAATGCATTCGATCGGATCACGGTTAAGAAATTGCTGATGATTGTGTCATTCACACACTCGTGCTGAGATATTTGTTTAACGCTCACTCTGAGTTTAATGCTGTTTTTTTTTTTGTTATTCTTTTTTTGTTTGCGTTATGAAATGATAGTTTTCATACATCTGTGTTGTGTTCTATTTCCTAGAAATATTCTGTACTTACTCACAGTTAAGCATACACAAGTAGCCACACACCCTTTTCTGGTGCAGCTAAATTTTCAAGATACATCAGTGAAATGATGAGAGACTATGCAGACACCCAAAGAGGGCACAAGCCTCACCTTTTTGAATGAAGGGCACAGCTAGCGCCAGTGCAGTGGACCAACATCGTCGATTGGTCGAAGCTGTCACCCGATTTTCCCCAGCTTCACTGGCCAGCGGTTACAGTATTCACACCCCATCCGGGACCTCAAACCGACTCTGCTGGCACACAACAGACCCCACCACCAACCATGCTGCCACCGCCAGACTGATCTTGGCGGGGCTCCAGCTCATGCCCCACCACTGCCACCCTATGGATGCCAAATGCAGGTGCCCTCACACCTATCTGAAATCGCAGCCCAAAGTTCAGTGCCAGCCACAGAACAAGCCAGTCCAACCACAGCCCTCTAACATACAGCCCTCCAGTGGTTTCGGCCAGATGTAGCAGATAACTATGCCCCCTGCTTTTTCCCCCTCGAGGCCATGTGTCCATGGGCCCACTGCTACACCGGCACCCCAAGTTGCCTCATATCCCAACTACCAGCGGTGCACAGTACCAGCAGCCCACCCTGAACCAATCACTTAACACTCCTACCCAATGATGACGCTTCCATCAGCTCCCAAGCATACACCAGCCATCTGTATTCCACACCTGCCCCCCAAGCCGCCATGCCAAGCCCCCTAACAGTGCAGGGAGTGGGCATAATGAATAATCCCTCTGCAGCCAAGCAGACCCTTGAAAGTTCAAAGCATGGGCTGACGCCCCGTGTGCCCCACATGCCACTAGCTGCTGTCCATGACTCTCGAGCCCCCTCCACTCATCTGCTATAAGCTCCAACACTGTCATGCCCCTTATCGTGAATATGACCATGGAGGTTTTTAGCCCACCCGGCACCCATGCCTCAATGCACGACCAACCTCTGCTCTAGACCCCGAAGTTAGTGACACCCTGGCATACCCTCCCCAGCAGGTGCAACCCTAGAAGTGCCTGGCGGGGCTGCAGCCAACGCAAACCCCCCACTAGCTGCCTACGGTGGTTTTATAAGACTCATCAAGTGAAAAATGTCAAGCCTTACGTGGCAGTGCTGACAGCAAGGTGGCTGTAGAGGACTGGATGCGTGACATAACGTAATCTCTTGAGGCAATAGAGCTCCCATTGCACCTCCGACTTTTCCACGGTGGTGGCGTCACCTAACTGGTGAAGCCCGAAAGCTGGTCCTGAATTACGCTCTCCAGACCAAACACCTGAAAGGGCATTCGAAGAACTGAGAGCGAGTAAGGGCGACACACAGAGCTCCTCAGATCTACTAGGCGGACTTCTATGAGGTGTTCAGAGGTCTGGGGAGTCTGCCTGTTCATTATGCTAGTAGCACTGGAGGCAACACTGCGAGCTGTGGAAGAAAACCAAAGAGGAGGCAAGCCCTTTTCCTGACCGTGACAGTAACGCAGCCGGCAGGTTCATACGGGGGATGATGATGAGGATGTGTATGGCTACAAGGATCTCTGCCAATGAAGCCCCGGCTTTTAAGTTTCCGTGAGCTGCAGGCTGAGCTCCGAAATTTACAAAAGAAACAGAGAGATTCCAGTGGCCTTGAAACAAATCAAAAGAAACTTATGCCAGGTACAAGTGGCATCAGAGTGTAGTGTGAATGTGAAGGGCAGAAAAGGCTAACATTCCTCAGAGTGGTCAGAGCTAGCAGAGATGGTCAAGAAATTAGCATTGAGTCCAGGAGGAGCAGATGGCCAAGTTGAGACCCACCTTGAATCGAGAATTGATGCTCCAGCCTCTGCCACTCCACTGAGAGTCCGACCACCCCCTGGGGCTACAACCCCAAGTCAGTGGTCACATGCTACCGGTGTGGGAAGCAAGGACATATAGCCCGGGTTTGCAGAGCAGTGCTCCCAGGCCTGAACAGACGTGGGCACACGATCCTCAGCCTTGTGACCCCCATGGAGGGAAACACTTACTCAGCTCAGCCTTTAAACAGATAAAGCCCATGTCGCCGGGGGCAACCATGGGCCGGAGCAGCAAGTCCCCACACTGCAGGTGAACAAAGGTGACGGAGGAGAGAGCACTCCCCTAGTTGGTCCCAGGAATGAGGGGGAGGTGGAAGTCAACGGAATGAAGTGCGGGCACTCATCGACTCCTGGCTCCAGATAACCAGTATTACGCATCAGTACTGGCGCAGCCACCCCACCCTCCATAAACAAAAACTACAGCCTTCTAAGATACCCATAGAAGGTGCAGGGGACCAGAGTGTCACCTACCATGGTGTGCTACGCATCAACCTGAAATTGTTGGGGAGAGAGTTTAACCCTTTAGAGCCGATCGGAGCGGACACGCTCTGTTTTGCGTAACTATTTTTAAATCCCAGTAGCACTGCAACCACGTAAGCTAGCGCAAAAATTTTTTTTGCATATGAAACCGGAGGAGTTGTACTTACATCTTATGCCATCAGCTTGTCCTAGGTCACGGTTTCCTTCCACATAAAGCTTTGCAAAAACTGCATAAAAAAGCGCTTGCAGGAACAAAAACATAATATTCCAGAAACACGCTTTGCCGATCCGATCAGCTGTTCATAACACTTCCTACGTTGGAATAGACGTCAGCGCGAAAGTTTTTGCATTTTCCGCCATTACCTGCCCGAAACCGGAAAGTGACGTCATTTTCGCGGAAATGTAGTCTTTTTTACGATCAGGGCCTCAGTGCATCTACTGGTCTTTTTAAAAGTTATCTTTGACTTTATGCCTTTCTGTGTCGTTTCTGGGATGCTTAGGACTCATATTGCACTGCTGGAAATAGTTTATTTGATGCATATGCTGCTTTTTTTGCAAATTTGCAGTATAATATTTATTTTCGTTTTTCCTGCAGTGAATAAAAATTGTGTATGTTCAAAAATAAAACTATGAAGACACTGCATCAAATAAATTCCTGTGGTAGGAAACTATTTGTGCAACTTTTTGGTATTTACAGTTTTTGAGGATAAGCTCTTAAATTTTCTCTAACTAAAAATATATGTTAAAAAAGCAAAAACGATTTTCAATTTTTTGTAGTTTATGCACTTTTTTGCAATTTATGTATTACTATGACTTAATGAATACATATTATTAATAATCTGGGCTATAATGGTTGTATTGAATGTATAGCAACTTGAATGCTCCAAAATGGCTCCACAGCATGTAAAAATATAATATAAGCTCTGGCGGACTTGGTTCTATGGTAGGTCTTAAAGGGGTTAAGCGTGTGCCTGCTTTTGTTGTCACTAACACAGAGTACCGCTCCTCTGTCCCTCTGCTTGTGGGAATTAATGTCCCTCCGTGCCTCCAGAAGCCCCTCCAGGCAGAACCTACGGCCAGCAGCCTTCCTCCAGGTCAAGGAGACTCATCCGGAGTGTACACCTCCCTGCTAGAGATTGAGAGCACTGAACAGTGGTGATATGGATGACACAGTGGGCCATGTTGTTTATAATGGTCGTAAGGTGCACATTCAAGCAGGGAAAGAGATGGATTAATGTGCAAAATAAAAGCTGGACCACAAAGAAAGACTTATACAGCCCTAATTGAAGGCCACCCCTCCCTGCGCTCAGCCAAGACATCCTGGTCGGCCAGAGTTCTGCTGAGGTAAAGAAAGGATGTCCCCGGTAAGAGTGATGAACCTCTCCCAGCAGTGCATCACTATCAAGCCTCACACGCATCTGGCCAAGGCATCTCTGGTGGAAAGTTTTGTGGACTTTTCAGACAGGGTGCGGGGCAGTCATCAACATTAGCCGGAGAGGCAGAAAGCATGCCTGGGTATGGACCACGTTGTGGCAAGCCAGGGAGTGGATTTAAGTGGAGCAGATGTCGAAAACGAGCACCAGCGTCCCTGCTTAAAGAGCTGGGGAAAGGAACGTAGGTGTGTTCTCACAGCACCCCTGGATTATGGCAATACAAAGACTGTGCAACATGAAATCCCTCTGGTCGACTCCAAGCCATTTCGACTGCCTTACCGTAAGATCCCCCCATCACAGTGGCACGATGTGAGAAGGTTGCTGACAGAAATGGAGGCAGCAGGATTTATCAGGCCCAGCAAAAGTCCATATGCTTCAACCTGTCGTGATCGTAACCAAGAAAGATGGATCACTAAGGCGGTGGTATTGACTACAGGAAACGTGAACTCCTGTAGCACGAGAGATGCTTTTCCTCTCCCCAGAATAGAGGAAGCCCGGGAGCTCTAGGGCAGGCAAGATACTTCTCCACCCTTGACCTCACTCTGTTATTGGCAGGTAGAGTGGCGGAGCATGACAACACAAGACAGGCATTCAGCACCCCTATGGGGCGTTTGAAGCAAATCGTATGCCCTTGTGGACTGCAGAATGCTCCCTCCACCTTTCAGATACTTATGACCGTGCTGCTTTGCGACCTGAACTTCACCACCGCCTAATCTATCTGATGATCTCATCATATGTCTCCAAACCTGTGATGAGCATCTGGAAAGACTGCAGGCTGGTGTTCGATCGGCTTCGGAGCATGGCTTGAAGTTAAAGCCTTCTAAATGCCAGCTAGTGAGAAAGGAGGTTCAGTATTTGGGTCACTTAGTGTCTGCTGAGGGGATCCGGACAGACCCAGAGAAGATCAGTAAGGTGAAAAACTGGGTGAGGCCCACAAATCGCAAAGAAGTGTTGCAATTCCTGGGAGTTGCTGGATACTATAGGCGGTATGTAGTGGGGTACTCACCTAGCTGCGCCCCTGTACCGCCTATCTGCTGGTGACCCCAGAAAGAAAAAGAGAGGGGGGAAAGAAAAGTCTGGCCACCGATCCACCCTTTTTGTGGACAGATGAATGCTAGAAGGCTTTAAGAAGCCATAA
>NW_024386744.1:2500-25454 GCF_900408965.1 Simochromis diagramma
TACGTCGTAGCTACTCGGTGCTTGTTGGAAGTTTAGGGGTTTTTTCGCTGTAAAAAGAAGTTTTCTTCCCACGCACAGCGGACACTAATGTTTTTGTCACTTTTTATGGAATCAAACTCAAAGTAAGGTCAGTACTTCCACGCTTTAAACGCTGCACGCTCATACTCTCTCTGCACTCGATATATGATCCATTGTTGATCTGCACACAGCTGTTGTCACGAACGTCACACTCGCTTACGTCACTGTCGTGAGACATTCTCGCAAAAAATCACGGTTTTAGTAACGCAGTAACACAGCGTTCCTACGGGAAAGTAACGGTTCTAATTACTGTTTTGCAATAGTAATCCCTTACTTTACTCGTTACTTGAAAAAAGTAATCGGATTACAGTAACGCGTTACTGGCCATCTCTGCTCCTGAGGCATTCAATAGGGAATGAGAATTATTAATTATTATTAAATGTTAATCCTTAGTAGGTAAAACTCTTTAAAAATCATAGTAAAGTTAAAAAGCTGCTGTTGCTCATAATGAAAAATAATGAAAACAGCTGTTTTCAATCTGAATGAAATGTTCAGGTTTTTCTACCTAAATTAAGCAGCAGGAGAGAAAAAACAACAGTTTTCATTTGCGTGAATGTTTTTTTGGTCTGGGTGATGAAACTCAGACCATGAAATTCAATCATTTCATGGACTGTTACCAAAGACCTGAGGTTTGCAGATAAAACAGCGGGAACAGTCAATCTGTTTCAGCAAATGAAATCCAATATTTCTAAATTAGCTCTGCTTTATGGTGATTTTGGATCGAGTCATTAAGCTGCGACATCAACGCTTTAATAAAAGCAAAGATATAAAGGAAAATCTCAAAATCTATAAGAGAGAAAAAAACTTTTGTCACAATCAAAGCCTGAAGACAAACAAGTTCTCTTCCTTAAAACGGCTGCTGATTGGCCGCAGCGAGACGTTTCCCGTCCTTGAATTAAAATCAAACAGAAATAATAAATTCACCTCCCCGCAAACATCGGCGAGGACAGTCGGTCTTTGACGATGATTAGTCGTTTCTGTCCTGCTTAGATTTGATTGGTGCACATCACGCTGTTATTCCAAAGGACGCTGCAGCAGTTTTCCAGCTGGAAGCCTCCGTCAGCTGTAGCTAACAACGTCGCCCGTCTTTGTGCCGGGCTGCAGGAACAGAGGACCTCGCTCTCACCACAAGTGCTGTACTACATGTCAAATATTTTCCAGGTCACATTCAGGCCTTTTTTATTCCCTTGCACTGCTGCAGCAGCTTTTAGAGCCTCAGCAGTTCTTTCTAACACGGGCGGACATATTTACAGTCCTTTATGATGATGACGAGCTTTCTTTGAGGTTTTACTGCTCAGCTGCTTGCACGTCTTTGTGCTTCTGTCACGGTTACACCTGTCGATCCTGCTCAGCCCGTCGTTCATCTCGTTGCTCCTTTTCGCTCGAAGGTCAGAGTGATCACATGGGTCTTAATTAAACATTCAACTCTTTGTATTCGAGTGTTTGCTGGGACCGCTGTGACATCATAACCTTTACATTCGTAGGCAGCCTCCTCTGCAGTTTGCATCTCACAGCAACGTGCGTGAGGCAGCAGCTCTGCTGTCTCTCTCCACTCACCGTCCTTGGACAGCGTCCTCTTATCTGACCCTGACTGACCCTCCTCGGGATCACCGAGCTCATGTTGTCCTGATTCAATGCTCCTCTGTGATGAGCACAAATGATTTTACTGCACAAACACTGTGTTGAAAGCATAACCACCGTAAATACTGCAATAATTAAGCAAAATTAAGCAAATAAGTAAAAGTTTGTCAGTTTAAATGGTCACTTAATGGTACGCCGATGATAATTTTCATTATGGATTAATCCTCTGATCCTCCGTTGCCGGTTTAAGAACCACAAAAAGGTTTATTACATTCATTTCCTCTCTGTGGATTAACTAATTAACAGACTAATAAAAAAAAGCCTTTAATGTGCAAATGTGTGAAGTAAGTCGACACAGAAATGTAATGGAGTAGAAAGCGCAGTTGTGCCTAATATTTTAGCAGCAGAGCAGAAGCCGGAGGACCTCGGGTTTGCATTTGAGTGCAGCACTCTGCGCATCGCTCCAGACGCTTTAATCCCCGCAGAGTTTAAGTTCACACACAGTTCAGCCAAAGAAAGCTGAGCTTCTTCTGCAGCTACATCTGGATTAAGACTTTCCTCTGTTTGTGACTTCAGGGTTTATTCATTAGGGTTAATTAAAGGGTATTCTGTGCCTGTTAGCAGATAAGAGCTGGACTCTTCATTACTTGCTGCGAGTGGCAATCACACAGTAATCACGGCATTCCCATCGGAGCTGCTGCTGCTGCTCACGGTGACAATTTAGCCGCTGCAGTGCAGTCTGGGAAAACGGCAGCCGTCCTCCTCGCTGACACGTGTGATTAGTGAAGGATTTCTCCTGATTGACACGACTGTTTTCCTGCGTCTTTCCCGTCTCCGTGCATTAACATTAGCATCGCCACACACCACTTCTCCTTCACCGTAAATGCGCTGACAGCTCGGGGAGTTCCAGCTCCCCAGCAGATGATGACTGCAACCTTTTCTCTGTGGTGCAAACCAAAATCTGCTTTCCGCTGCAGCGTTTGACCACATGCTAGCGCACACGCAGTCTGTGCAAACCGCAGGTGCTTCTCGGCGTCCGTTGCAGCACCGACAGACGCGAGGCAGACAGCGAAATGCAAATGGCGCCGCATTCGGGAAACATTAAGGCACAAACAATGCATCCGTTTGAGGTTTGATGGCGTAATGTGACAAGAAGACAAAAGAAGACGCTCGGTGCTGCTGTGATGGGAGACTTCCTGTTGAGGCCCACGCCTCTCTCCAGGAAGCGATGAACAAGCGCGCCGAGCATTTCCATCACAAACGCTCTGACAGAGCTGAGAACCGGACTCTCACGAGCCTGGGTTATGGTCCAGGTCAGAGGTCATCGGGTGACCGATCAGTTCCTTGTGTTTTAGCCTCTTGGCTGAAACTATTTGATTGATGTTGGATATTTGTTTGAAGTTTATGTTTTTAGTTTATGTCAGACCTTTAACACTAAACTCCCGGACATGGTCTTTTTCCTCTCACATCTTCTCATAGTGTCGTTTTTATCCTTTACACGTATCCTTAGTTATGATTGGTTACAGGTTGCCAGCTTCACCCCTTCCATGGGTTAAATTGGTGAGCTCTTATCCTGCTTAGTTAGCATAAGATGATACACATAAGACAAAGACAGCCTAGATATACAGATCCTAGATAGTACAGGACACAGCTTCTTTTGCCAGAGTCCTGCCAGAAGGCCTTTGCCTGGTAACCGTGGCAGGATCAGCGAGCACAGTGGGGATGATTATTAGGACAGACCGTGGAGGGGCCGACAGCAGGCACGTCATGCCAGAGAGAGAACACCAACTGATGGTTCACCTGGGCCACAGAATGGCCTTAGCTTACCATGACCCACTATTGGTGGACTGATATCAGCTGAAACACTGTTAAGTAACATCTAGATTTATTTATTTCTATAACAAGTAAATCAACCAATCTGAAAGAAAAGTTTTGCTTTTAATCCTGTCAGGTTAAAGTCGTGACCTCGACCTGAATCCTAACCTGAGGTTACCACGTAGGACGGCGTAGATATGAAAAAGGACGCCTTGTTCATATCTGACAGTGTTGAATATTCATATTAACTCTCAGCAGGCGGGTCATGTTTTAATCATAGATTAACCTTAACCTTAGATTAACGTGCATGTGGTTACCCAGCTGGAGGAAGCGGGAGCACCCAGCCCACCTTTACCTGCCCATGCAGGTGTGGTCCACTGAGAGGCTCACGTTTGAACCCAGTGGCCTTTTCTCTGACTTTGTTGTGTCGTCACTGTGGTGAGCGTCTTCATTTGTCTAATAGCTGCATGATTATAACAACAGCGCTGCTCGATGAGTCTCCTTTTGTCTCCGATGAAGGCACGTCAGCTGTAAACTCGCTCACTGTTACCACCATCAACACACTTATTTCACCAGCTGGGCCAGATTACAGGATCTGACTGCCGGTCTCATCAAACAGGAAATAATTCAGAGGCTCAGTGTCCAGAGGAGTGTGTGTGTGTTCCTGTCTAGCTATCTTTGTGAGGACCGAAATCTGCATTCTACTATCTTTGTGAGAACCAACAGTCACTTGTGAGGACACACAACCCGGTCCTCACAAATTTGAAGGCATTTAAAGCCCTTTTTGAGGCTCAAAATGTGGGTTACAATTAGGTTATGGTTCGGTTTAGGGTCAGGCATTCATTTTTGATGGTTAGGGTAAGGGGCTAGGGAAAGCATTATGTCAATGAAGGTCCTCACTAAGATAGCTGAACGGGGTTGTGTGTGTGTGTGTACTGTACTTCCTCTAATTAGCTCTGCCTGTAAATATTTCATGTCCGACAGCGGAGCAGCAGAGGATGCTACAACAACTTGCTAACACGTCTCGTCTCCGTCTGCTCAACAAACCTCGGCTCGTTTCCGCTCGGCTCCTCCCTGTGGACGTTCCTCTGACACCTACGTCCCTCGAAAGCTTTCCATTCCTCTGACTTTACAAGGGGCAAACACGGAGGCAGCGGGCCACCTCGTCATACAAAGCAGCACGACGGAAAAAACACAGAACGACAACACAACGTAGTCTGCACCTGTTCTTCTTTTTCCAGATCTTATTTTGGGACGTTTTCCTGGAGAAGCAGGCGTCTCGTGTCGTTTTTTTTACACGCTGTTGTCTTGTTTCGGTTTCATGGTGATCATTTTGTGTCTCAGTTTTGGTAGATGCCACCTGTGCCTCCACTTTAGGTGAAGAGATAACATCCCTGTTCCTTCAGAAAGTGCACATCAGAAGTCATGTGACAGGTTTATCAGCCAGATCTGTTCACCTGCTCAGCCTGAACATGTTTAAAGAGCATGCTGTGTGTAAAATATCACCACTGCATGTCAGCAGACTGCAGTCCTGTTTTCTTACTCCTCTCACTTTAAGTTTATAATTCTGCTGTGGGACTGCAGCTGAAGGGTGTCTGTTTGCAGTTTACCTCAGCTCAGTTTTACTCTGGATGTAAAACTCAGTGAAACGAGGTCGATGAGTTGATGAGTCAGTGTTGCTCAGTTCTGTCCGACGACAGCAATACTGAGGTGAGCTGTTGATGACATCCTGAACTTTTTTGTTAATATCACTGCATTTTTAGCTGCTGTTGAAGATCAATTTGCCTCGGTTAGCTGCTGTTAGCTTTTGTTAGCTGCTGTGAGCCTCTGTTAGCTGCCATTAGCCTATTTTAGCAGCTGTTAGCTTTGTTAGCTGCTGTGAGCCTCTGTTAGCTGCCATTAGCCTATTTTAGCAGCTGTTAGCTTTTGTTAGCTGCTGTGAGCCTCTGTTAGCTGCTGTGAGCCTCTGTTAGCTGCCATTAGCCTATTTTAGCAGCTGTTAGATTTTGTTAGCTACTGTTAGCTTTTGTTAGCTGCTGTTAGTCTCTGTTAGCTGCCATTAGCCTATTTTAGCAGCTGTTGGCTTTTGTTAGCTGCTGTTAGCTTTTGTTAGCTGCTGTGAGGCTCTGTTAGCTCCTGTTAGCCGACATTAGTGAAACTGTGTTTGAAGTGGATCTCACAGTGTTGGACATTGTTAGCTTGTAACGTTCACTCAGTGTGAGAACGTAATCAAAAGCGTGATTTCCGAGCCGAACATTAGCTGGCACAATGTTACCGTACAACCAGATGTTGTTATTTAGCCAGCTCTTCTCAGCTGTGCAGAGATGGGAAGGTCACATGTTTAATCTGCTAATAACAAGTACTTACAACTATATCAAGGATAAATGAGTATGTTTGTGCGCGTGAATGTTTAAGTGCTGACTTTAGTTCAGTACATGAGGCTTGAGGTGATGAGGAAGAGGAAGAGGAGGAGGTGAGAGTGGAGAGACCGCTGTGGTGGAGGACAAGAAAGACAAGAAGCAATGATGAAAATATACATGTGCAAATGTAACTAGTCTTATATATTGTGAGAGAGTTAACTGTGATATTTGGGAGTTATAAGGCGTTCCTTCCCTTTGTTGTCGTCATCAGTTTTCAGGCTGTTTGGTTAAATGTATGAAACTGCTGATGGTGTCTGTAGCTAATGAAACACATTAGTGAATGAACAGATGTTTCAAAAGTCCCCGGCGACTGAGCCCAGCGGGAGCTTAACTTATTATCTGACAAATAATATGTTATGTTATTTGGTTAAGTCTGCAAGTGACCATCCAAAGTGGAGGTGGTCACTGTGCTTATTATTGTGTTCACTTTACATCTGTGCATGTGTGTGTGTGTGTGTGTGCGTGTGCGTGTGTGTGTGTTCCTCAGCCTCTCTCGTACGTCCTGTTGGTCACCCTGGGTTCACTGCTCTAAAAACATTTAGTGACTCGAGCTGTGGGAGCTCTCTGTCTGCAGCTTCCTGTCACAGAGAATCCACACTGACACATGGAGAGTCTATTATGAAATACTACATGACAGTCTTTAAATATGGCTCCCGGGGCTCCTGTGGCCTGAAGGCTCACCCACACCCACATCTGTCCCACGAGGGAGTAACAAGAAAATAAAGTTAATGGAAGTTTCAGTCTTGATCTGTTCTCAGCAGCACTGTGGTCAGTTTATTGTTATTAAAAGTGAAAGTGACATCACCTCGGAGCCCATGACAGCGAGTGCAGAAGCACCAGATTCAGTTCCTCACCTTCCTGCTGTCACTGATTCCTCCCTCATTCAGCTAACCTACATGAGGAATGAGGAGGAGGACGGGGAGGAGGAAAGGAAGGTGTTCCTCAGGTGTTCAAAGCCTCCTCTTTTATTTTCCTAAATTTCCTTTTTCCATTCATCTCTGAACCTTTGATGGTCTTTGCTGACATTTCACTCTGCGTCTAACACACCCAGCATCGCTGCAGTTTCATCGAGACCGCCAAAACTGGAGGAAATAAGAGCAATCCAAACCTCAGTTCAACAAACAGGAACCTCATTGGCTGAGCGAGACAGACAAATGTAGATAAATGATGACATCATCGAGTCCGGGATATGTCGCTGTCGCCATGTTTGTGTTTGGAAAGTGGATGTGAGGGCGGACCCGACCGTGACCCTGCTGCATGCTCACGGTTGTTATCTGTAATAAAGTGATGTCATCTTTTATTCTGTAAGAGTCAAAACAACTGTGTTGGCAAAGTCCTCGGGAAAGTGTATAAAACAGGAAGTGTTCTTGTAGCAACAGATATCCCCCCCTGCTGGCCAAAGAAAACAGGTTTAATGCATCAGCATCTTTGTCACTGTGTCCATCTTTTATATACAGCTGCCACTGTGTCCATCTTTTATATACAGCTGCCACTGTGTCCATCTTTTATATACAGCTGTCACTGTGTCCATCTTTTATATACAGCTGCCACTGTGTCCATCTTTTATATACAGCTGCCACTGTGTCCATCTTTTATATACAGCTGCCACTGTGTCCATCTTTTATATACAGCTGTCACTGTGTCCATCTTTTATATACAGCTGCCACTGTGTCCATCTTTTATATACAGCTGCCACTGTGTCCATCTTTTATATACAGCTGCCACTGTGTCCATCTTTTATATACAGCTGTCACTGTGTCCATCTTTTATATACAGCTGCCACTGTGTCCATCTTTTATATACAGCTGCCACATTGTTACGCTCATATTTCTTTTCCTCCCTGGTTTTACCCGATGAGCATCATTTTTCCCTGGCAGGCTGCAGATTCTCATCTTTGTGTGTTAGTTCTGCACACCTGCAGCTCCTGGTGTGTGCACACGCCTGCTATCAACACATCGAAGGACTCCATAAAACCAGCCTTTCTTGACACCCAGCAGTAACCAGACAGGGTGAGTCAGGGTTTCTGAAACACGTAAAGAGTGATATCTTCATGTTTGAACTTTCCTGTGACACAGTTCTCTAAACACAGATGGATTTGTGTGTTATTATCAGTCACATCAGCTGTGGAAAAGTGCGCAGCTGAACCCCACACGCAGCTGAAAATTCAAGTTGCCGGTTTGTCAGCAAACCAATAAGCTCTGCACATCCCTCAGCGCTGGCCGCCAGTCACTTCCACACTGTGTTGCCAAGGAAACAAAGCAGTGCAGGAGGAGGAGGAGGCTCAGAGGACCACAGCTTCCTGACAGCAGAGTGGAAGTTGAGATGCAGCGTCACACTAACATTTCCCTTCCTACCCAAGTGTTCAAAGTTCAGGCCGTTACCTCCAGGGTCATCGTCAGAGGGAGCAGGAATCGAGGTGTTGGAGGAGAAGGAAGGAAAGAGACAAGGAGACCGGAGCGGGGTCAGATGACTGGAACGAGCATAAAGAAGGAAGGAAGCCTCACGGGCAGATAAACAGACGCTCTGACAGTGACGGAGAGCAGCGCTGACACGCGCAGACAGAAAGTTGGAGCCGTCCGCCTCCTGCCGCAGAGACGGGATGATCCTGACGTGCTTCAATTTAAGCAGCGGCCTGATTAATGCCCCGCCCGCTCGCTGGCCTTTTTTACCATTCCAGCCCGTCCCAGTGACAGGCCGGCGGAGGTCAGACAGACCCGAGGGCAGAAGGAGGCAAACTGTCAATCACTTCATCATCGGCGGGTTAAAAAAGGAAGATGGGGGCTGAGAAAGAGTGATGACACTCCTGCAGGGGCGCTGGAGGCAGAGCGGAGCGACGGAGGGGGAGACGATGATGCGTGCTGATGTGTCGTCTTATTTAACCTTACATTAATTCAATATTTATTTGGGGATTTATAAATGCATAATAGACACTAAATCAATATTTATGAGACGGCTAATGAATCTGCCAAGACACAATCAGCATTTTAATGCTACAGAGTCTGCAGCGAGTCACACAACACGGAGGGAAGCGTGAGTGTAGATGAAGGTGGCAGCAGAGCAGCTTCTCCTGGAGGATCCACACTTCATCCCACGCCACGGGACACGTATTACCCACCAACCACGGGCCGGTGTCCTGCAGGTTTTACATGTGTGCTTGATCCAACACAGAGATTACCTCCTCAACATGCCCTGAAGTTCTCCAGAGGCCTGGTAATGAACGAATCATCTGATTCAGGTGTGCTGACCCAGGGGGAGATCTAAAACCTGCAGGACACCGGCCCTCGAGGCCTGGAGTTGGACACCCCTGATCTAAGAGATCTCCCCGGGGGAGGCGGTCTCTCAGGAACCAGCCGATGCTCCGACATTTTTCCCCTAGATGGAGCAGCAGCTGTGAGCCAAGCTCCTTCCATGTTCCTGAGCTCTGTGCGTCCCTCTGCCACACACCACACTGAGCCCTGCTCACGAACATCAGGACGCTGACATCAGTCTGATGGACCGCTCACTCAGGGCTTCACTCTCAGGTTTCCAACAAGCAGGAAGTCCCATCACGTGTGAATCACACTCACCGCGCGGTGACACACGCACTGTGCTTTGCGCCTTACACAGCTGACCACACAGCTGATCACACAGCTGATCACACCCGTGCTGTCTCAGATGTTTCCTTTGTTGTGTTTCATTATGACGCAGTACACAAGCACGTCTCAGGTGTATCACTGACTCCTGATCAGTGCTGCTGACACACATCAGGAGAATAAAGTTCCAGGTAACTTTCTGTGAATAACATGTACAGCAGTCTGTTAATGTCGGACAGTCTCGGTCGTTGTGTCCTTGGGCAAGACACTTCACCCGTTGCCTACCGGTGGTGGTCAGAGGGCCCGGTGGCGCCAGTGTCACCAGTGTGTGAATGTGTGGATGACTGAATGTGTAAAGCGCTTTTGGGTCATTAGTGACTGAGTAAAGCGCTGTACAAATACAGGCCATTTACCAATGTTCCTTGTTATACATCAAAAGCATAAATCTTGTCATCAGCATCAGTCAGGAAGTTAACGCCGGCCGTTTCATCGGACAAAGCTGTTATTCCAGAGTCACTCTGCTATGTTAGGGCACGCCAGGATCCACAGCACGCCTCCAATCAAGAAACGGCAACAACGCTTCTTTAAGAATCATTTGTCATCAGCTTTGTTCGGCTTTTCAGTCCAAGCGTCATCAGCAAAACAAATAAAAGCAGCTTGCTGTCGCACGCAGTCACCAGCGAGTTGGCAGACGGATCATCTGGATTCCTGCTGGAATTTAAAAGAAGCCTGGTGTTGTTGTGCAGGAAGCTGAGCATATGCTCGAGTTGGTCTGATCACAGAGGATACAGTAACAGGATACAGTAACTGATCAGGATCAGAGGCCAGTTTTCCTTCTGTGCATTAAAGCAGAACGATCATCAGGTGGCGTCTCACTGTTTCAACTTTAAACCCTTATTTTCATTTCAAATTTCATACGCTGTGTACAAATGTGATGCATCAACAAATGACCCACTGGGCTGTCAGTTAATGTCAGTATGAGTCCAGTCCACACACGCTAACGTGCTCCAGAAGGCGCCAACACCACAAATACTCCAAACATGAAGCTTGACATTAGTCGGGGGGGGAGGATCTGTGAACACGGAGGTCTGTGGGGACGCGTCTCAGAGCCAGCCTCAGTCTGTGGAAACGTTAGAATACAAGTTCTCTCTGATTTATTGGAAAAGTGCTGTGACTGAACATCACAGAACTCGTAATGCGACGAAGTCAAATGCAGGAACGCTGCAACAATAACAAAGCTGCTGTCAGAGACAGAAGATGCTAATGAGCCGAGAGCGCGTCGTGATGGAAATCCCCAGATTTTCAAAGCCTGAACCAACAGATCTAAAAATAACCCCCATCTGCCGGCGCGCTCCGGCCGCGGCCGTGTGAAACCTGTCGGTATTTCCTGCGTTTCATCTCCACGCGCGCAGCTCTTCTCTCTGTCGGCGTAAGCCTGCAGAGGAGCTGAAGTCACAGAGGATGTTGAACCTCGTAGGTGTGAACGATCCCACAGGACACCGAGCTTCTGTTCATCCTCCTCCTCATCCTCCTCCTCGCTCTCATCCGTCTGTGCGGCTTTAGTCTGTCTCTGCCTTTTATCCTTTCTTTGCTGCAGTGGTGGAAGGTTACCAAGTGCATCCATCCAAGCCTGGGAATCACTTCCAGCTCAGTGTGACGCTGCTCATTTATGTTCTGTGGTGTTATTGAGCCTGACCAGCACACAGTTAGCATCACCTCGTTCCTGCTGATCCAAGAAATCAGAGTTATTATTTCTGCACGTCAACAGTCTGCACGGCTGCATCCACCTGATGGAAAAAGTAAGCAGGATGCTTCCTGTGCAACCCAGGAACTGGCCAGATGTTTCATCACATCTGACATCAGAGCGGCACTTCCTGTGTCGATGCGCGTTCTCTGCATTCGACCCACGTCCTGGGAAGAGTGAGCGGACAGCGTGCAGCAGCTTCAGACGTCACTGTGAGGACACAGACTCACCTGACCGACACCTGCGTCCCTCAAACAGCCTGGAATACACACTGATGTTCAGCAGGAAACAGAAAGCAGGCTGTGCGCTTCACGGTTTAACCTTCTGATCGCACCTTTACTGTCGTTGCTCTAAAATGAAGGAACCTGCTCACTGCCTTTAAATACCAGCCGGTTTCCTGAGTGGCTGTGGGGTCGTCCGCCCGCTGCTGTCCTGCGGGATGCTGCAGGGGTGGAGATTATGGGCTGGTATCGGGCTTCAGGCATCACTCTTTTGTATCTACAGTTATTTAAAAAGAGAAGAAGAAGCCTCTTCATGGAGGATTTGTGAAACCACGCACGCTTGACTTCAAACCGCTGCTCGTTGGCGGCGCGTCTTCAGAGAGCACAGCACAAACAGCTGTTATGCTGCTAACGCCGGCTTTGTTCAAAGCTCCGTCGCACTGAGCGCCGTCTTCACCTTCTCTCTGTTGTTTGCGTCCATATCTGCGCTGCATCGCTCTCGGCTCTCTCCTGTCGTCCTCCCCGTCGCTCTCCCTCCGGCCGCCACATTGCATTGTGAAGGTCAGGCGTCGACTCTGGAGCTCTCCCCGCTCGTCCCTCTCTCTCCATCGGGGCAGGATTACGTAAGAATTTAATTCTGAAGTGAAACCCACTCATGAGCTCTGCTCCACAGTGACGTGCTGTGTGAACCTATCCACTGAAGAGACAAAAGCACCAGCATTACTCACTGTGTTTCAGTCACAGGACCAAACGTGGATTAAGAGCATCACTCTTTCCTCCAGGCTGAGCAGCAGGAAGAAGCAGATGTTTCCAGATGTTTCAGATGATGCAGTAAAACCAGAGCGCTCCACCAGCGTCAGTCAGCTGCAGTTCGAGGCCTTCAGCAGATACAACAGCACGGCCTCCCGTGTGTTTGCAGGAAACCGGCCTGGTGGTGAGGTCATGTGACTTCCTGACGGTCCTCCAGTCTAAATGACTGCACAGGCGGTTTGCCCCGCCCCTCTGAAACCATCCACCGCGGTGTACGAGCAGCACGAGGTGGTTAGCCTCAGTCTCTGAATGATTCTAACAGGAAACACGTTTTAATGTCAGGAGCACACACGTGTCAGTGAAGCAACCTTAAAAGAAACGAGACATGAACAATCTGAACTTTCCAGGAAGTCATTGAGAAACTTCCAGGAATCCAGACTGTGACCTTTCTAACCTTCAGCTTAAACGACGATGACGAGCCGCACGCTGCTGATGAAGCCTCGCAGCAGAGCCTCCGTCCTGCCTGAGAGAGGTGGAGGAGACTCTGGCTGTGTTAGCGTTTGCTATCAGGCGTTTGATGATGTCATTACAATAATTACTGCTGCAGGAGGACAACGCTAGAAAAGAGCAGGGTCTGCTGTGAAAGCTCGTCTCTGCTCATATTAAACTTAATGTCCATTTCATGTCTTTCCACCGTCTCCTCTTTTCATCCTTTTATAATCCTCGCTGTTTCTCTTCCTCCTCACCCCCTCCCTCCTCTCTCACACCTCTCCCTCCCTAATTGACACCAGATTCACCCTCTCTCCCTCGTCTCCTGGGCTCCGTCCCGTCCATCCTCCCATCGTTTCCCTCCTCTATATTTGCTGACAGTGGACTTTCTTTTCCCCGCTGGCTCGCCTCCGGAGCTTTCGCCCTGCCGGTCGGCCTCTCCCAGGTGCAAAGGGGTCAAGCTGTCACCTTCACACTGCTGCAGCAGCATCCATCTCTCTATCATCCATCTGTCCTTTGTTTCTTTGTGTTGCTCTGTATGCCAAACCGTGTAGGAGACATAAGGAACAGCAGCGTGAGCAAAAAGCACCACATATTTACTTTCTGTGGTTAATAAACTGCAAGCTGCACGTTTGATGTTAGTGGCGCTCTAATGTGACCTCTCTGAGGTCATGTGACTCAAGCCCTGCAAACTGCACATTTCAACAGTGCAGAGATGACCCAGGTGCACAAGATCTTTTTTACAGGACACGATACGTTTTGCCCGTGAGAGTCGAGCACTTTGATTGGCCACAGGCCGCGTGAGCTACCGTCCGCCCGTTCGATGCTCTTTAGCTCCGTGGGGACGTTTGATTCTGTTTGCAGGAAAGCTGAAACAAAGATTCGACTGGTGTTTGTGGATTGTCTGCATGTGTTTTCCCTTTAATGAGGACGTTTGTGTACCTGCTGCAGATCACGAGGGCCCCGGGGTTTCGCGGATCCTGCGTCGCATTCAAAAAACAAGACGAGAAACAAGTGGAAGAGTAATTTGTTCCCACACAACAGCTGACACGTTCCTAACATGAGCACATCTTTGTCTTTGCAGGGGAGAAAAGCCTCGAATTACAGCAGCTTGTCTCGCTTGCAGTATTTCGTTCACGTCTCCATCCCTCCACCATCCGTCAGCACCGCCCTGCCTGTCCTGTTTCCTCAGAAATATGTTTCCCCCTCACAACGCAGCCTCTTTAAATTACCTCACCATCATTTTAGCGTGACAGCGAGCGAAGCGGCCCCTCCGTCACCTATAACTCCCGCCGCCGGCATCCACAGGTGAATGCGTGTGGCGTGCTGGGCTCCTCGGGTGGAGGCGGTGGAGTTCTGTTTGTGTTTGACTGGCTTGTGTCGGAGCTCAGTTACAGATCGAGCTCGAGTCTCGGCGAGACAAATGTCAGCAGGTTTATCGGCTTTATTCCGCTTGACATTTAAAGTGAGAGTTTCCAGCGTCTCCTCGGTGCGCTCGCCTCCCGCTGATGACTGCAGGTTATTGGAGGCGACGTGGGAGAAAGAGTTTACTGTGACCACACGCTGTACTGAATGTAGAGTCAGCGTTTTCTCCTGCAGATCAGCCCTTCATCTGTTGGTAGAGAAAAAGTTCCCAAAAATGAAGGTGCGTGAGGTTTTGCACGAACACATGAGCAAAGGGTGAGGCGTTCGTGTGCGCAGTCAGCATCAGCAGCTGGATGCAGTGAGCTGATGGTGTTTCACACAGGAGGGTCACAGAGGAATCAGCCAAGATTTGGAGTAAAGACGTGAAGCTGTGATGAGCAGGTTGTGCTTTTGTGAAGGAGCTCGCACATGTTACCACGGTGACCCTCCCAGGCTCCGCCCTGCTCCCTGTCACAGACGCCACAGCTACCCTGATGTAACTTGGAGAGGGTCCATCTGTCTTTGACCATGCTGAGTTTGCAGCAGGAGCTCAGATGAACGCGTCCGTACCGCCTTGCTTCAGTCGATAAGAGGACACAATGGGTCCAAAACACCTGTGAAACTTCCACAGGTGAAAGTTTCACCTGTGGAAGTGCTCTGACCATTCGAGGGACGGGCCTAGAGCAGGAGGCAACGCTCTGACAGGTACAACAACACGGGGACCTGATGATGAGGACGAGCGGCAAACTTTACTGAAACGTTAACGTCTGCGGAGACGTTTTCCTCGCCTCCCGACTCGCTGTTTTCCTCGGTCGATACCTCCCACTGCTGCTTCTAAATTATCTGATGAATAATGTGTGCTGAAACCTTCGAGCCGTCGATAAGTCTGTCGGTGACGGTACCACCAAGACGGATTCCTCTTTCTGTTCTTCGGCCGAGCGATGAGCTTGAGGTAATGAGAGAACGGATCAGAGCCGTCACCTGCCAGGAAACTGAACTCTCCACTGTTCTTCTTCCCATCAGCCCCGGCTCGCTCTCTCCTTCCTGTCTCGAATCATCTCTCATTCAGCGTCTGCTCAGCCAATGAGGTGTGAGATGAGGAGGAGGTGCTCATACGGCCTTGAGCCGTCCCTGCACTTGCTCGTGTTTATTCATAAGTGCGGATCCATGTTGCAAATGCACATCTGACTGACTGATGACGCCGGAGCAACGCAGCCTCACGTGCGTTCAGTGGGCTGACGCTTTCGTGAAGTCAGCAGGTGGAAGGAGCACACTGCTGCTGCTGACACGCAGCACGCATCTCGCTGCAGCTGGAACTGCACCCAACCAGTCTAAACCGGAGGAGGCGGAGCCTGTGGACGTACGATGAAACCTGAGTATGATGCAGTGCAGGAAGGGCACGGGACTCGACTCTAAATGTAGTTTCTGACGGCCTGTTTCATTTATTTATGTGATAGATTAAGTTAATTTCTTACCTAATTGTTGCTCATATGTGACTTCCTGGAGTGGGAGGAGCTTCTGTCTGCACAGGCGGCAGCTGAAGCTGAAGCGAGCAGGCTGTTGAAGCTGTAAGGGCGTTTCCTCAGTTTAAAGGCTCTTCATGCTGCCTTCAGTGCTCACGTTGACTAATGGGACTCGCTAATAGACAGCGTCGTGTGGCCGTTAGAGGAACGGCGGTTTTTGATCCTCGCCTCTGTTTCCACGCCTGACAGGCTGATCCTGAAGCAGAGCCACTGCTGGAAGCTGAACCGTGGTTTTCTTTGAGTTCCTCTCTTTGAATAATCCTCCCCTCAAATCTGACCAGAGAGCAGGATGATACCACCACCATCCAGGAGCCAGATTGGCACCAGCTGAAATTGACCTTTTACAGGTTTTACAGCTTTTCCTGTTGATAATGATGTTAAGTTCATGTTTTCTCGTCTCCTTCTTGTATAGCGAGTACAGAGTTGTGTGTATATGTGTTGAGTTCTTTGAATGAGTAAAAATGCTGCCACGCTTACCTCAGCAGCGTTTCTCTTCTTCCTCTCTGATGCAGATATCTGAGGGATTCTGACAGGAAGTCCAGTTTTACCTGAGGTTGGGTTTGGCCGTATGACGCCCACCATGTAGGATGAAGCCGAGCATCGCATTTACCACGACGGGGTTTTTGTCCATTGTTCGGTCTGCAGTGGAACGAAGCTGTCGCTGTCGCCGAAATGTGCGAGAGGCTGCAGTTTTCAGACTCGACTCGATCGAACGCTGAACAAGAAGCGTTTCAGAGGCCGTCTCCTAACAAAGCAGCTGCCTCGTTAGGAGACGGCCTTTGAAACGCTCTGAGAGATAAATCCATGCATTACACAGCCGCCTGTAACTCTGGGCGTCTGAATGAAAAGCTCCTTTTTCTTCTGCTCTCTGTTTTAAAGCTTTGATTAAAACCGAGCCGGCATGCTGACCACCATAGAAAATGTTTACTGAAGTTCTAATTGGAGCTTTGCGCCGGCAAACAGGCTAAAAACAGACGCAGCGTGTCGCCCGGCTCGTCTCCTCGTTTCCTGTCGCTGGATCTGCTGCAGAGCGCCACTTTTCAGAAGGACGGCTTTACGTGCAGGAATCAAACCTCCCCGCTGTCGTCTGAAGGCAGAAATGTGTCGCGTGTCAGCGGCTGAATGAGAGGATTACCATGTCATTATAGTGTTTTGAGTCAGCAACACTCTTCATGATGCCACTGCTAAACAGAATCTCCTTATCCCCTGAAGGCAGAGAAAGCTAATATCCTATATTTAGGTGAGCATTAAGGGCCATTACCAGACAAACAGGATGCTTTACAGGGAACGCTCCGCTCCTGTTGGGTGGGGGCCTTGTTTTTCCTCTTTTATTGCATCAGAGAAAAGGTGGAGGAGGCACCGTCCTTCATATCTGGAAGCCTCGCGGCCCGTCAGCGTGAGAGCAGATGTGAGTGTGAGGCAAACAGAACGGCTATTTATATCTAACCACCTGCCCACCATCCACCCCGAGCACCTCCCTCTGAGGCCCTCTGCTGTGTCAAACACCCCCATCGCTGTGGTACGTTACGTACACAGGTCTAGCACTGAGCTAACAGTGGCCACAGTGCAATCTAACCTTTAAGGCGTCGCTGTGATGTCCGAGCAGCGGATGGGGAGGGGGAGGTTTGGATTTCTGAAGATTGAAAGGTGTTTTGTCCAACCTTTTGTGTTTGAAAGCGGGTTCGTGTCGTGGAAGCGGTCCGGCGAGCTAAACGGTCCCGCTGAGCTAAACCTCTGGAGCTGTTTTTAGGGTTTTCTGTTGTCACAAAGAGCGCTGGCTGCTGCTGACGTGTGCCGTCGGGCTGTTCACCAGTGTCTCGGGGATTTAAAATATTCTACCACATTAACACCACCTTTCCTAAACAGGCCGATATTCCCCAGCTCCTTTAATTCCTCAACTACTTAATGTGCACTCACAGGCATTTCCAAGTGGAGACAACAGGAACTGGAACATCTGCTGAGTCGGCACTAACAGCAGCTTCAGATGAAGCACGCTACAGCAGAAACAGTCTCAGCCCGACTCATCAGCTCTGGACAGCTGGTCGCGCTTCAGCCAGTCATCGACTCACATTTAGGTTGTTTAGGACAAAACGGCGCTCGTCCAGTGATCCGAGCCACAAACACTCCCCACGTGTCTCTGTCTCCTGTCTAACCTCGCCGGACTCTGCAGCAGTGCACGAGCATGCTGTGGGCACCTCTGTGATACCAACAACGTGACTTCTTTAATCCCACACCGGGGACCAGTACTTCACAGCATGTACAGTAGTGCTATTCACAGCGCTCAGGGCCTGCAGCGCCTCCTGCAGGCCGTGCGTGGTGGCCTGTGACTTCACTGCTGTTAGCTACCTGTGAGTGCCCGCGCGGTACACGCTGCCTGTGACAGCGCTGCAGATAATCTCTGAAACTGTGCTCGCTGAGTGGCTGATGGGTCTGTTACCAGGTGGGTTTATTTCCTGTTATGATGTCACTGGCGGCGAAATTTTGAACCTTACTTTGTGCAGGCGGCACGCTCTCACTCAGGCTGATCACATGACCTGGCACTTCCTGTCTGTCTGCCTCGTTCTGTCCTGTCACCTCTGATCCTCGGCCGCTTTGTGCCGGGCATTCAGACCTCATCTCACACGTCCTCGGGAATATTTGCCGGCGTGTGATTGCCGACGCTCTGACCCTCGCCATCTTCACTCGATGAAGCGGGGCTTTAAAGCCTCGCGCTTTGCTGCACTCGCTGTAAGTCGCCTCGAATGAGTGTCAGCTAAATGCCTCCACAGTGAAATGAGACGGCACTGAAGGCAGCTAATAGAGTTGCGGCTGTGATTAGCCTCCGAGCTGCTGCAGTGAACTGCGGTGGCGGCTCGTATCAGCGGGGTCCCGCTTGGCTCTGCTCGCCGGCTGACATGATAGCACTTCCTGTAGGAAAGATCCTAATTAATTGTTGTCATCATGTGTTTATTTGTGCCTGCGGCTGCTCCTCGTTTCCTGTCTCATCTCACCATCACGTCTCCGTCTGCCCAGTTTACTGTCGCTCACACTGTCGCCTTATATTCCCTCGTTGTTCGTGTCCTTGCTGTTTCCTCCACACTTTCAGCTCCTTTCTTAAACCTTCTGTTCGTCCTGTTCTCCGTCAGATTCTCTCCAGGAGCCGCCATATCAGCTCTACTGGAGTCACAGTTCAGAATAATCCCCATGTGCCTGACACCAAGTTCTTGTATTTTTTAGCTCCGCCCCCTTCAAAACATTTCACCTTGATTGGTTGCCCTTTCAAACAAACCACTGGAGCAGCAGGTGGGTGGGCTGTGGTGCAGAACCTCCCACGGTGAATCACAGCAGAACCAAAGCGTGGTTCTGACACGCCTCTTCAGTGTGGACGGTTGCCTGTTGTGTGGTTGCACTCTGACAGCCTGCTAAACATCTGTACGCAGTGGTGGGGATGGTTTTTAGCATTTTAAAATCTCTCTCTGCCTGTAAAGGAATCATTTATCAGGCGGCCGCAGGAGCTCTACAGTGAAATCATCCTTGTTTAAAATGCTTGTTTGAGCGATGGTGTCTGAGCTCCACCCACCACCACAGCAGGCGTCACGAGGGGAATATCGAAACGACCGGAGGAGGTGAAGCGGCTCAGAGACGCTGCTCACCTCTGTGTAGGATTTAGTTGGAGATGCTGAAACAAAGAACGCCAGCCTGTTGTTTTATTATTAACTAATGTGACCGTCAGTCACACTGAGCTGTGACAGCACAGGCTGTCTGTGAACTACGACAAAACCAGGGTCAGAATGGGAGTCCAGCTGCTCGTGTGTTTCTGGCTCATCCTTGTACAGGATAGAAACTTTGCTCCGTGTAGCGCTTCTTTCCTCAGAAATGGTGCTGAAGCTGAAGGTGGTCGTGGCTGAAGCTCCTGCGACCAATCCTTTAGTGGCCGGCATGTGCAGATCTTCCCAGCCAATAGAATAGAATAGAATAGAATAGCCTTTCATTGTCCCACAAGGGGAAATTAGCAGCAAAGAAACACATATACAAACAGAACAGAAACTTTTACAGAAAAAAATATTTGAGTACAGTACAGTTATTAATATTATATAATATTATTAATATTAATATTTTATATTGCTGATAAAAATGGCAAACCCAGGTTGTAGTGTGCAGACAAAGCAGGGTACTGGAAGGGAAGGTGTTAGGAATATTTAGAAAAAGTACAGATTGTGTATTTTACCTGTGCATTAAAAAGTGACTCACTTTGACTGTGAGTCACGCAGAGCTGAACATGATTTACTGAGATATAGAAATGAATGTACTGTTGATTACACTGCGGTGGCCCATCATGGCAGCGGTGAAAGGATTTAGGACAGGACCTCCTCAGAACGAGGTCGACATCAGAACGAGGGCATGTGTTTAAAACGTTGTCAGGTTTGATATTTAACATCGGGTTCAGTCTCAGTGTTTCTGGGTCGAGTCTGTAGATGTTTGGCCTGTGAGCAGCTCGGATGGTGCTGATGGTGCTGATGGTGCTGGGGAGACAGAACTGCACTCATCAACACAGAGTGTGTGTGTGTGTGTGTGTGTGTGTGTGTGTGTGTGTGTGTGTTTCCTCCGACTCTGTTTCCTCCGACTCTGTTTCCTCTGACTCTGTTTCCTCTTTCCTCTGACGCTGTTTCCTCTGACACTGTTTCCTCTTTCCTCTGTTTCCTCTGTTTCCTCTGACTCTGTTTCCTCTGACGCTGTTTCCTCTAACTCTGTTTCCTCTGACTCTGTTTCCTCTTTTCCTCTGACTCTGTTTCCTCTGACTCTGTTTCCTCTGACGCTGTTTCCTCTGACGCTGTTTCCTCTGACTCTGTTTCCTCTTTTCCTCTGACTCTGTTTCCTCTGACTCTGTTTCCTCTGACTCTGTTTCCTCTGACACTGTTTCCTCTGACTCTGTTTCCTCTGACTCTGTTTCCTCTGACTGTTTCCTCTGACGCTGTTTCCTCTGACTCTGTTTCCTCTTTTCCTCTGACACTGTTTCCTCTGACTCTGTTTCCTCTTTTCCTCTGACTCTGTTTCCTCTGACTCTGTTTCCTCTTTTCCTCTGACACTGTTTCCTCTGACTCTGTTTCCTCTTTTCCTCTGACTCTGTTTCCTCTGACTCTGTTTCCTCTGACACTGTTTCCTCTGACTCTGTTTCCTCTTTTCCTCTGACGCTGTTTCCTCTGACTCTGTTTCCTCTGACGCTGTTTCCTCTGACTCTGTTTCCTCTGACACTGTTTCCTCTGACTCTCTGACACTGTTTCCTCTGACTCTGTTTCCTCTGACTCTGTTTCCTCTGACTCTCTGACACTGTTTCCTCTGACTCTGTTTCCTCTGACTCTGTTTCCTCTGACTCTGTTTCCTCTGACTCTCTGACACTGTTTCCTCTGACTCTGTTTCCTCTGACTCTGTTTCCTCTTTTCCTCTGACACTGTTTCCTCTGACTCTGTTTCCTCTTTTCCTCTGACTCTGTTTCCTCTGACTCTGTTTCCTCTTTTCCTCTGACACTGTTTCCTCTGACTCTGTTTCCTCTTTCCTCTGACTCTGTTTCCTCTTTTCCTCTGACACTGTTTCCTCTGACTCTGTTTCCTCTTTTCCTCTGACGCTGTTTCCTCTGACTATGTTTCCTCTGACGCTGTTTCCTCTGACTCTCTGACACTGTTTTCTCTGACTCTGTTTCCTCTGACTCTGTTTCCTCTGACTCTCTGACACTGTTTCCTCTGACTCTGTTTCCTCTGACTCTGTTTCCTCTGACTCTCTGACACTGTTTCCTCTGACTCTGTTTCCTCCGACTCTGTTTCCTCTGACTCTCTGACACTGTTTCCTCTGACACTGTTTCCTCTGACTCTGTTTCCTCTGACTCTGTTTCCTCTGACTGTTTCCTCTGACACTGTTTCCTCTGACTCTGTTTCCTCTTTTCTCTGACACTGTTTCTCTGACTCTGTTTCCTCTTTTCCTCTGACTCTGTTTCCTCTGACTCTGTTTCCTCTTTTCCTCTGACACTGTTTCCTCTGACTCTGTTTCCTCTTTTCCTCTGACTCTGTTTCCTCTGACTCTGTTTCCTCTGACACTGTTTCCTCTGACTCTGTTTCCTCTTTTCCTCTGACGCTGTTTCCTCTGACTATGTTTCCTCTGACGCTGTTTCCTCTGACTATGTTTCCTCTGACGCTGTTTCCTCTGACTCTCTGACACTGTTTTCTCTGACTCTGTTTCCTCTGACTCTGTTTCCTCTGACTCTCTGACACTGTTTCCTCTGACTCTGTTTCCTCTGACTCTGTTTCCTCTGACGCTGTTTCCTCTGACTCTGTTTCCTCTGACGCTGTTTCCTCTGACTCTGTTTCCTCTGACACTGTTTCCTCTGACTCTCTGACTCTGTTTCCTCCGACTCTGTTTCCTCTGACTCTCTGACACTGTTTCCTCTGACTCTGTTTCCTCTGACTCTGTTTCCTCTGACTCTGTTTCCTCTGATTATTCTAAACTCCTGCCTCCCCAGTGAAGAGCAGCGTCCTCGGGGCCGTACAGCAGTGCAGGGGGCCGTAACTGTGTCAGTGTGGATGTGCTGTGCAACCGTCACATGCAGGATTTCCTGCTGAAGTCTGTGCTGCTGAACGTGTGAAACGTGTGAACTGAGTTGTTGGATCTCACCTGTCCTCCTGTCCTGCAGGTGGCGGTACAGGCAGCCAGCAGACCATTCTCCATGAGGAGCGGTGGAAGATGCCGGCTCTGCCAGCACTGCTGCTGTCGATTTACACCGTCGCCTCGCTGCTGACCATGGCGCCGCTCTCCTTCAGCCAGGCCAACACCCTCTCTGCCGTCCGCATGGGTGAGTGACGTCACGCGTGTTTGAATCCCACTGGCCGTCCCGGTGGGCACTGACCCCGACACTCCCACAGACAGATCCATAAAACTCTGCACTCACACATCCACCCGGCCTGAGTCTGAGTGTGCTGTACGTACAGCTGTATACAGGCCAGCATGTCTCTGATTTATCACCTTATTTCATCCATAATGTATCTCAGCATCTTCACACACATGAGTATGAATGTGCTGTGCGTGTCTGTGCCATGCTGCTGCTGTCACTGCTGTCTGTCCTGTTAAGCACAGAGAAAAGAAGTTCCTTGCATGTGCACTTCCATACATGCTCAGTGCAGCTGATTCTGATCCATGTGGAGCTCAAAGCTGCTCTAACAGGACCGTCAGGCTCTGCTTTAACCTGCTGACAGGTGAAAGCACAGGTTCCTCTCTGCTGTCCACCAAACAGGAGCTTTCGTCCAAACACTAAAACTTTTTGCACCGTCGAGTCGAGCGGGACGTGCATGGGATTGGCTCTTAGTTAAAGTGAGCTCGCTGCACCTTCACT
>NW_024386744.1:25554-69438 GCF_900408965.1 Simochromis diagramma
AGAGGAAACAGAGTCAGAGGAAACAGAGTCAGAGGAAACAGAGTCAGAGGAAACAGAGTCAGAGGAAACAGAGTCAGAGGAAACAGAGTCAGAGGAAAAGAGGAAACAGAGTCAGAGGAAACAGTGTCGGAGGAAACAGAGTCAGAGGAAACAGCGTCAGAGGAAACAGAGTCAGAGGAAACAGTGTCAGAGGAAACAGAGTCAGAGGAAACAGAGTCAGAGGAAACAGTGTCGGAGGAAACAGAGTCAGAGGAAACAGAGTCGGAGGAAACAGAGTCGGAGGAAACACACACACACACACACACACACACACACACTCTGTGTTGATGAGTGCAGTTCTGTCTCCCCAGCACCATCAGCACCATCAGCACCATCAGCACCATCCGAGCTGCTCACAGGCCAAACATCTACAGACTCGACCCAGAAACACTGAGACTAAACCTGATGTTAAATATCAAACCTGACAACGTTTTAAACACATGCCCTCGTTCTGATGTCGACCTCGTTCTGAGGAGGTCCTGTCCTAAATCCTTTCACCGCTGCCATGATGGGCCACCGCAGTGTAATCAACAGTACATTCATTTCTATATCTCAGTAAATCATGTTCAGCTCTGCGTGACTCACAGTCAAAGTGAGTCACTTTTTAATGCACAGGTAAAATACAATCTGTACTTTTTCTAAATATTCCTAACACCTTCCCTTCCAGTACCCTGCTTTGTCTGCACACTACAACCTGGGTTTGCCATTTTTATCAGCAATATAAAATATTAATATTAATAATATTATATAATATTAATAACTGTACTGTACTCAAATATTTTTTTCTGTAAAAGTTTCTGTTCAGTTTGTATATGTGTTTTCTTTGCTGCTAATTTCCCCTTGTGGGACAATGAAAGGCTTATTCTATTCTATTCTATTCTATTGGCTGGGAAGATCTGCACATGCCGGCCACTAAAGGATTGGTCGCAGGAGCTTCAGCCACGACCACCTTCAGCTTCAGCACCATTTCTGAGGAAAGAAGCGCTACACGGAGCAAAGTTTCTATCCTGTACAAGGATGAGCCAGAAACACACGAGCAGCTGGACTCCCATTCTGACCCTGGTTTGTCGTAGTTCACAGACAGCGCTGTGCTGTCACAGCTCAGTGTGACTGACGGTCACATTAGTTAATAATAAAACAACAGGCTGGCGTTCTTTGTTTCAGCATCTCCAACTAAATCCTACACAGAGGTGAGCAGCGTCTCTGAGCCGCTTCACCTCCTCCGGTCGTTTCGATATTCCCCTCGTGACGCCTGCTGTGGTGGTGGGTGGAGCTCAGACACCATCGCTCAAACAAGCATTTTAAACAAGGATGATTTCACTGTAGAGCTCCTGCGGCCGCCTGATAAATGATTCCTTTACAGCAGAGAGAGATTTTAAAATGCTAAAAACCATCCCCACCACTGCGTACAGATGTTTAGCAGGCTGTCAGAGTGCAACCACACAACAGGCAACCGTCCACACTGAAGGGGCGTGTCAGAACCACGCTTTGGTTCTGCTGTGATTCACCGTGGGAGGTTCTGCACCACAGCCCACCCACCTGCTGCTCCAGTGGTTTGTTTGGAAGGGCAACCAATCAAGGTGAAATGTTTTGAAGGGGGCGGAGCTAAAAAATACAAGAACTTGGTGTCAGGCACATGGGGATTATTCTGAACTGAGACTCCAGTAGAGCTGATATGGCGGCTCCTGGAGAGAATCTGACGGAGAACAGGACGAACAGAAGGTTTAAGAAAGGAGCTGAAAGTGTGGAGGAAACAGCAAGGACACGAACAACGAGGGAATATAAGGCGACAGTGTGAGCGACAGTAAACTGGGCAGACGGAGACGTGATGGTGAGATGAGACAGGAAACGAGGAGCAGCCGCAGGCACAAATAAACACATGATGACAACAATTAATTAGGATCTTTCCTACAGGAAGTGCTATCATGTCAGCCGGCGAGCAGAGCCAAGCGGGACCCCGCTGATACGAGCCGCCACCGCAGTTCACTGCAGCAGCTCGGAGGCTAATCACAGCCGCAACTCTATTAGCTGCCTTCAGTGCCGTCTCATTTCACTGTGGAGGCATTTAGCCGACACTCATTCGAGGCGACTTACAGCGAGTGCAGCAAAGCGCGAGGCTTAAAGCCCCGCTTCATCGAGTGAAGATGGCGAGGGTCAGAGCGTCGGCAATCACACGCCGGCAAATATTCCCGAGGACGTGTGAGATGAGGTCTGAATGCCCGGCACAAAGCGGCCGAGGATCAGAGGTGACAGGACAGAACGAGGCAGACAGACAGGAAGTGCCAGGTCATGTGATCAGCCTGAGTGAGAGCGTGCCGCCTGCACAAAGTAAGGTTCAAAATTTCGCCGCCAGTGACATCATAACAGGAAATAAACCCACCTGGTAACAGACCCATCAGCCACTCAGCGAGCACAGTTTCAGAGATTATCTGCAGCGCTGTCACAGGCAGCGTGTACCGCGCGGGCAGTCACAGGTAGCTAACAGCAGTGAAGTCACAGGCCACCACGCGCGGCCTGCAGGAGGCGCTGCAGGCCCTGAGCGCTGTGAATAGCACTACTGTACATGCTGTGAAGTACTGGTCCCCGGTGTGGGATTAAAGAAGTCACGTTGTTGGTATCACAGAGGTGCCCACAGCATGCTCGTGCACTGCTGCAGAGTCCGGCGAGGTTAGACAGGAGACAGAGACACGTGGGGAGTGTTTGTGGCTCGGATCACTGGACGAGCGCCGTTTTGTCCTAAACAACCTAAATGTGAGTCGATGACTGGCTGAAGCGCGACCAGCTGTCCAGAGCTGATGAGTCGGGCTTGAGACTGTTTCTGCCGTAGCGTGCTTCATCTGAAGCTGCTGTTAGTGCCGACTCAGCAGATGTTCCAGTTCCTGTTGTCTCCACTTGGAAATGCCTGTGAGTGCACATTAAGTAGTTGAGGAATTAAAGGAGCTGGGGAATATCGGCCTGTTTAGGAAAGGTGGTGTTAATGTGGTAGAATATTTTAAATCCCCGAGACACTGGTGAACAGCCCGACGCCACACGTCAGCAGCAGCCAGCGCTCTTTGTGACAACAGAAAACCCTAAAAACAGCTCCAGAGGTTTAGCTCAGCGGGACCGTTTAGCTCGCCGGACCGCTTCCACGACACGAACCCCGCTTTCAAACACAAAAGGTTGGACAAAACACCTTTCAATCTTCAGAAATCCAAACCTCCCCCTCCCCATCCGCTGCTCGGACATCACAGCGACGCCTTAAAGGTTAGATTGCACTGTGGCCACTGTTAGCTCAGTGCTAGACCTGTGTACGTAACGTACCACAGCGATGGGGGTGTTTGACACAGCAGAGGGCCTCAGAGGGAGGTGCTCGGGGTGGATGGTGGGCAGGTGGTTAGATATAAATAGCCGTTCTGTTTGCCTCACACTCACATCTGCTCTCACGCTGACGGGCCGCGAGGCTTCCAGATATGAAGGACGGTGCCTCCTCCACCTTTTCTCTGATGCAATAAAAGAGGAAAAACAAGGCCCCCACCCAACAGGAGCGGAGCGTTCCCTGTAAAGCATCCTGTTTGTCTGGTAATGGCCCTTAATGCTCACCTAAATATAGGATATTAGCTTTCTCTGCCTTCAGGGGATAAGGAGATTCTGTTTAGCAGTGGCATCATGAAGAGTGTTGCTGACTCAAAACACTATAATGACATGGTAATCCTCTCATTCAGCCGCTGACACGCGACACATTTCTGCCTTCAGACGACAGCGGGGAGGTTTGATTCCTGCACGTAAAGCCGTCCTTCTGAAAAGTGGCGCTCTGCAGCAGATCCAGCGACAGGAAACGAGGAGACGAGCCGGGCGACACGCTGCGTCTGTTTTTAGCCTGTTTGCCGGCGCAAAGCTCCAATTAGAACTTCAGTAAACATTTTCTATGGTGGTCAGCATGCCGGCTCGGTTTTAATCAAAGCTTTAAAACAGAGAGCAGAAGAAAAAGGAGCTTTTCATTCAGACGCCCAGAGTTACAGGCGGCTGTGTAATGCATGGATTTATCTCTCAGAGCGTTTCAAAGGCCGTCTCCTAACGAGGCAGCTGCTTTGTTAGGAGACGGCCTCTGAAACGCTTCTTGTTCAGCGTTCGATCGAGTCGAGTCTGAAAACTGCAGCCTCTCGCACATTTCGGCGACAGCGTCAGCTTCGTTCCACTGCAGACCGAACAATGGACAAAAACCCCGTCGTGGTAAATGCGATGCTCGGCTTCATCCTACATGGTGGGCGTCATACGGCCAAACCCAACCTCAGGTAAAACTGGACTTCCTGTCAGAATCCCTCAGATATCTGCATCAGAGAGGAAGAAGAGAAACGCTGCTGAGGTAAGCGTGGCAGCATTTTTACTCATTCAAAGAACTCAACACATATACACACAACTCTGTACTCGCTATACAAGAAGGAGACGAGAAAACACGAACTTAACATCATTATCAACAGGAAAAGCTGTAAAACCTGTAAAAGGTCAATTTCAGCTGGTGCCAATCTGGCTCCTGGATGGTGGTGGTATCATCCTGCTCTCTGGTCAGATTTGAGGGGAGGATTATTCAAAGAGAGGAACTCAAAGAAAACCACGGTTCAGCTTCCAGCAGTGGCTCTGCTTCAGGATCAGCCTGTCAGGCGTGGAAACAGAGGCGAGGCGAAGCGAGGACAGCGTCACACGACGCTGTCTATTAGCGAGTCCCATTAGTCAACGTGAGCACTGAAGGCAGCATGAAGAGCCTTTAAACTGAGGAAACGCCCTTACAGCTTCAACAGCCTGCTCGCTTCAGCTTCAGCTGCCGCCTGTGCAGACAGAAGCTCCTCCCACTCCAGGAAGTCACATATGAGCAACAATTAGGTAAGAAATTAACTTAATCTATCACATAAATAAATGAAACAGGCCGTCAGAAACTACATTTAGAGTCGAGTCCCATGCCCTTCCTGCACTGCATCATACTCAGGTTTCATCGTACGTCCACAGGCTCCGCCTCCTCCGGTTTAGACTGGTTGGGTGCAGTTCCAGCTGCAGCGAGATGCGTGCTGCGTGTCAGCAGCAGCAGTGTGTTCCTTCCACCTGCTGAGTTCACGAAAGCATCGGCCCACTGAGCGCACGTGAGGCTGCGTTGCTCCGGCGTCATCAGTCAGTCAGATGTGCATTTGCATTAAAAGACCCCAACATGGATCCGCACTTATGAATAAACACGAGCAAGTGCAGGGACGGCTCAAGGCCATATGAGCACCTCCTCCTCATCTCACACCTCATTGGCTGAGCAGACGCTGAATGAGAGATGATTCGAGACAGGAAGGAGAGAGCGAGCCGGGGCTGATGGGAAGAAGAACAGTGGAGAGTTCAGTTTCCTGGCAGGTGACGGCTCTGATCCGTTCTCTCATTACCTCAAGCTCATCGCTCGGCCGAAGAACAGAAAGAGGAATCCGTCTTGGTGGTACCGTCACCGACAGACTTATCGACGGCTCGAAGGTTTCAGCACACATTATTCATCAGATAATTTAGAAGCAGCAGTGGGAGGTATCGACCGAGGAAAACAGCGAGTCGGGAGGCGAGGAAAACGTCTCCGCAGACGTTAACGTTTCAGTAAAGTTTGCCGCTCGTCCTCATCATCAGGTCCCCGTGTTGTTGTACCTGTCAGAGCGTTGCCTCCTGCTCTAGGCCAGTCCCTCGAATGGTCAGAGCACTTCCACAGGTGAAACTTTCACCTGTGAAACTTCCACCTGTGAAACTTTCACCTGTGGAAGTTTCACAGGTGTTTTGGACCCATTGTGTCCTCTTATTGACTGAAGCAAGGCGGTACGGACGCGTTCATCTGAGCTCCTGCTGCAAACTCAGCATGGTCAAAAACAGATGGACCCTCTCCAAGTTACATCAGGGTAGCTGTGGCGTCTGTGACAGGGAGCAGGGCGGAGCCTGGGAGGGTCACCGTGGTAACATGTGCGAGCTCCTTCACAAAAGCACAACCTGCTCATCACAGCTTCACGTCTTTACTCCAAATCTTGGCCGATTCCTCTGTGACCCTCCTGTGTGAAACACCATCAGCTCACTGCATCCAGCTGCTGATGCTGACTGCGCACACGAACGCCTCACCCTTTGCTCGTGTGTTCGTGCAAAACCTCACGCACCTTCATTTTTGGGAACTTTTTCTCTACCAACAGATGAAGGGCTGATCTGCAGGAGAAAACGCTGACTCCACATTCAGTACAGCGTGTGGTCACAGTAAACTCTTTCTCCCACGTCGCCTCCAATAACCTGCAGTCATCAGCGGGAGGCGAGCGCACCGAGGAGACGCTGGAAACTCTCACTTTAAATGTCAAGCGGAATAAAGCCGATAAACCTGCTGACATTTGTCTCGCTGAGACTCGAGCTCGATCTGTAACTGAGCTCCGACACAAGCCAGTCAAACACAAACAGAACTCCACCGCCTCCACCCGAGGAGCCCAGCACGCCACACGCATTCACCTGTGGACGCCGGCGGCGGGAGTTATAGGTGACGGAGGGGCCGCTTTGCTCGCTGTCACGCTAAAATGATGGTGAGGTAATTTAAAGAGGCTGCGTGTGAGGGGGAAACATATTTCTGAGGAAACAGGACAGGCAGGGCGGTGCTGACGGATGGTGGAGGGATGGAGACGTGAACGAAATACTGCAGCGAGACAAGCTGCTGTAATTCGAGGCTTTTCTCCCCTGCAAAGACAAAGATGTGCTCATGTTAGGAACGTGTCAGCTGTTGTGTGGGAACAAATTACTCTTCCACTTGTTTCTCGTCTTGTTTTTGAATGCGACGCAGGATCCGTGAAACCCCGGGGCCCTCGTGATCTGCAGCAGGTACACGAACGTCCTCATTAAAGGGAAAACACATGCAGACAATCCACAAACACCAGTCGAATCTTTGTTTCAGCTTTCCTGCAAACAGAATCAAACGTCCCCACGGAGCTAAAGAGCATCGAACGGGCGGACGGTAGCTCACGCGGCCTGTGGCCAATCAAAGTGCTCGACTCTCACGGGCAAAACGTATCGTGTCCTGTAAAAAAGATCTTGTGCACCTGGGTCATCTCTGCACTGTTGAAATGTGCAGTTTGCAGGTCTTGAGTCACATGACCTCAGAGAGGTCACATTAGAGCGCCACTAACATCAAACGTGCAGCTTGCAGTTTATTAACCACAGAAAGTAAATATGTGGTGCTTTTTGCTCACGCTGCTGTTCCTTATGTCTCCTACACGGTTTGGCATACAGAGCAACACAAAGAAACAAAGGACAGATGGATGATAGAGAGATGGATGCTGCTGCAGCAGTGTGAAGGTGACAGCTTGACCCCTTTGCACCTGGGAGAGGCCGACCGGCAGGGCGAAAGCTCCGGAGGCGAGCCAGCGGGGAAAATAAAGTCCACTGTCAGCAAATATAGAGGAGGGAAACGATGGGAGGATGGACGGGACGGAGCCCAGGAGACGAGGGAGAGAGGGTGAATCTGGTGTCAATTAGGGAGGGAGAGGTGTGAGAGAGGAGGGAGGGGGTGAGGAGGAAGAGAAACAGTGAGGATTATAAAAGGATGAAAAGAGGAGACGGTGGAAAGACATGAAATGGACATTAAGTTTAATATGAGCAGAGACGAGCTTTCACAGCAGACCCTGCTCTTTTCTAGCGTTGTCCTCCTGCAGCAGTAATTATTGTAATGACATCATCAAACGCCTGATAGCAAACGCTAACACAGCCAGAGTCTCCTCCACCTCTCTCAGGCAGGACGGAGGCTCTGCTGCGAGGCTTCATCAGCAGCGTGTGGCTCGTCATCGTCGTTTAAGCTGAAGGTTAGAAAGGTCACAGTCTGGATTCCTGGAAGTTTCTCAGTGAGTTCCTGGAAAGTTCAGATTGTTCATGTCTCGTTTCTTTTAAGGTTGCTTCACTGACACGTGTGTGCTCCTGACATTAAAACGTGTTTCCTGTTAGAATCATTCAGAGACTGAGGCTAACCACCTCGTGCTGCTCGTACACCGCGGTGGATGGTTTCAGAGGGGCGGGGCAAACCGCCTGTGCAGTCATTTAGACTGGAGGACCGTCAGGAAGTCACATGACCTCACCACCAGGCCGGTTTCCTGCAAACACACGGGAGGCCGTGCTGTTGTATCTGCTGAAGGCCTCGAACTGCAGCTGACTGACGCTGGTGGAGCGCTCTGGTTTTACTGCATCATCTGAAACATCTGGAAACATCTGCTTCTTCCTGCTGCTCAGCCTGGAGGAAAGAGTGATGCTCTTAATCCACGTTTGGTCCTGTGACTGAAACACAGTGAGTAATGCTGGTGCTTTTGTCTCTTCAGTGGATAGGTTCACACAGCACGTCACTGTGGAGCAGAGCTCATGAGTGGGTTTCACTTCAGAATTAAATTCTTACGTAATCCTGCCCCGATGGAGAGAGAGGGACGAGCGGGGAGAGCTCCAGAGTCGACGCCTGACCTTCACAATGCAATGTGGCGGCCGGAGGGAGAGCGACGGGGAGGACGACAGTACAGAGCCGAGAGCGATGCAGCGCAGATATGGAGGCAAACAACAGAGAGAAGGTGAAGACGGCGCTCAGTGCGACGGAGCTTTGAACAAAGCCGGCGTTAGCAGCATAACAGCTGTTTGTGCTGTGCTCTCTGAAGACGCGCCGCCAACGAGCAGCGGTTTGAAGTCAAGCGTGCGTGGTTTCACAAATCCTCCATGAAGAGGCTTCTTCTTCTCTTTTTAAATAACTGTAGATACAAAAGAGTGATGCCTGAAGCCCGATACCAGCCCATAATCTCCACCCCTGCAGCATCCCGCAGGACAGCAGCGGGCGGACGACCCCACAGCCACTCAGGAAACCGGCTGGTATTTAAAGGCAGTGAGCAGGTTCCTTCATTTTAGAGCAACGACAGTAAAGGTGCGATCAGAAGGTTAAACCGTGAAGCGCACAGCCTGCTTTCTGTTTCCTGCTGAACATCAGTGTGTATTCCAGGCTGTTTGAGGGACGCAGGTGTCGGTCAGGTGAGTCTGTGTCCTCACAGTGACGTCTGAAGCTGCTGCACGCTGACCGCTCACTCTTCCCAGGACGTGGGTCGAATGCAGAGAACGCGCATCGACACAGGAAGTGCCGCTCTGATGTCAGATGTGATGAAACATCTGGCCAGTTCCTGGGTTGCACAGGAAGCATCCTGCTTACTTTTTCCATCAGGTGGATGCAGCCGTGCAGACTGTTGACGTGCAGAAATAATAACTCTGATTTCTTGGATCAGCAGGAACGAGGTGACGCTAACTGTGTGCTGGTCAGGCTCAATAACACCACAGAACACAAGTGAGCAGCGTCACACTGAGCTGGAAGTGATTCCCAGGCTTGGATGGATGCACTTGGTAACCTTCCACCACTGCAGCAAAGAAAGGATAAAAGGCAGAGACAGACTAAAGCCGCACAGACGGATGAGAGCGAGGAGGAGGATGAGGAGGAGGATGAACAGAAGCTCGGTGTCCTGTGGGATCGTTCACACCTACGAGGTTCAACATCCTCTGTGACTTCAGCTCCTCTGCAGGCTTACGCCGACAGAGAGAAGAGCTGCGCGCGTGGAGATGAAACGCAGGAAATACCGACAGGTTTCACACGGCCGCGGCCGGAGCGCGCCGGCAGATGGGGGTTATTTTTAGATCTGTTGGTTCAGGCTTTGAAAATCTGGGGATTTCCATCACGACGCGCTCTCGGCTCATTAGCATCTTCTGTCTCTGACAGCAGCTTTGTTATTGTTGCAGCGTTCCTGCATTTGACTTCGTCGCATTACGAGTTCTGTGATGTTCAGTCACAGCACTTTTCCAATAAATCAGAGAGAACTTGTATTCTAACGTTTCCACAGACTGAGGCTGGCTCTGAGACGCGTCCCCACAGACCTCCGTGTTCACAGATCCTCCCCCCCCGACTAATGTCAAGCTTCATGTTTGGAGTATTTGTGGTGTTGGCGCCTTCTGGAGCACGTTAGCGTGTGTGGACTGGACTCATACTGACATTAACTGACAGCCCAGTGGGTCATTTGTTGATGCATCACATTTGTACACAGCATATGAAATTTGAAATGAAAATAAGGGTTTAAAGTTGAAACAGTGAGACGCCACCTGATGATCGTTCTGCTTTAATGCACAGAAGGAAAACTGGCCTCTGCTCCTGATCAGTTACTGTATCCTGTTACTGTATCCTCTGTGATCAGACCAACTCGAGCATATGCTCAGCTTCCTGCACAACAACACCAGGCTTCTTTTAAATTCCAGCAGGAATCCAGATGATCCGTCTCCCAACGCGCTCGCTGGTGACTGCGTGCGACAGCAAGCTGCTTTTATTTGTTTTGCTGATGACGCTTGGACTGAAAAGCCGAACAAAGCTGATGACAAATGATTCTTAAAGAAGCGTTGTTGCCGTTTCTTGATTTGGAGGCGTGCTGTGGATCCTGGCGTGCCCTAACATAGCAGAGTGACTCTGGAATAACAGCTTTGTCCGATGAAACGGCCGGCGTTAACTTCCTGACTGATGCTGATGACAAGATTTATGCTTTTGATGTATAACAAGGAACATTGGTAAATGGCCTGTATTTGTATAGCGCTTTACTCAGTCACTAATGACCCAAAAGCGCTTTACACATTCAGTCATCCACACATTCACACACTGGTGACACTGGCGCCACCGGGCCCTCTGACCACCACCAGTAGGCAACGGGTGAAGTGTCTTGCCCAAGGACACAACGACCGAGACTGTCCGACATTAACAGACTGCTGTACATGTTATTCACAGAAAGTTACCTGGAACTTTAGTCTCCTGATGTGTGTCAGCAGCACTGATCAGGAGTCAGTGATACACCTGAGACGTGCTTGTGTACTGCGTCATAATGAAACACAACAAAGGAAACATCTGAGACAGCACGGGTGTGGTCAGCTGTGTGATCAGCTGTGTGGTCAGCTGTGTGGTCAGCTGTGTAAGGTGCAAAGCACAGTGCGTGTGTCACCGCGCGGTGAGTGTGATTCACACACGTGATGGGACTTCCTGCTTGTTGGAAACCTGAGAGTGAAGCCCTGAGTGAGCGGTCCATCAGACTGATGTCAGCGTCCTGATGTTCGTGAGCAGGGCTCAGTGTGGTGTGTGGCAGAGGGACGCACAGAGCTCAGGAACATGGAAGGAGCTTGGCTCACAGCTGCTGCTCCATCTAGGGGAAAAATGTCGGAGCATCGGCTGGTTCCTGAGAGACCGCCTCCCCCGGGGAGATCTCTTAGATCAGGGGTGTCCAACTCCAGGCCTCGAGGGCCGGTGTCCTGCAGGTTTTAGATCTCCCCCTGGGTCAGCACACCTGAATCAGATGATTCGTTCATTACCAGGCCTCTGGAGAACTTCAGGGCATGTTGAGGAGGTAATCTCTGTGTTGGATCAAGCACACATGTAAAACCTGCAGGACACCGGCCCGTGCTTGGTGGGTAAAACGTGTCCCGTGGCGTGGGATGAAGTGTGGATCCTCCAGGAGAAGCTGCTCTGCTGCCACCTTCATCTACACTCACGCTTCCCTCCGTGTTGTGTGACTCGCTGCAGACTCTGTAGCATTAAAATGCTGATTGTGTCTTGGCAGATTCATTAGCCGTCTCATAAATATTGATTTAGTGTCTATTATGCATTTATAAATCCCCAAATAAATATTGAATTAATGTAAGGTTAAATAAGACGACACATCAGCACGCATCATCGTCTCCCCCTCCGTCGCTCCGCTCTGCCTCCAGCGCCCCTGCAGGAGTGTCATCACTCTTTCTCAGCTCCCATCTTCCTTTTTTAACCCGCCGATGATGAAGTGATTGACAGTTTGCCTCCTTCTGCCCTCGGGTCTGTCTGACCTCCGCCGGCCTGTCACTGGGACGGGCTGGAATGGTAAAAAAGGCCAGCGAGCGGGCGGGGCATTAATCAGGCCGCTGCTTAAATTGAAGCACGTCAGGATCATCCCGTCTCTGCGGCAGGAGGCGGACGGCTCCAACTTTCTGTCTGCGCGTGTCAGCGCTGCTCTCCGTCACTGTCAGAGCGTCTGTTTATCTGCCCGTGAGGCTTCCTTCCTTCTTTATGCTCGTTCCAGTCATCTGACCCCGCTCCGGTCTCCTTGTCTCTTTCCTTCCTTCTCCTCCAACACCTCGATTCCTGCTCCCTCTGACGATGACCCTGGAGGTAACGGCCTGAACTTTGAACACTTGGGTAGGAAGGGAAATGTTAGTGTGACGCTGCATCTCAACTTCCACTCTGCTGTCAGGAAGCTGTGGTCCTCTGAGCCTCCTCCTCCTCCTGCACTGCTTTGTTTCCTTGGCAACACAGTGTGGAAGTGACTGGCAGCCAGCGCTGAGGGATGTGCAGAGCTTATTGGTTTGCTGACAAACCGGCAACTTGAATTTTCAGCTGCGTGTGGGGTTCAGCTGCGCACTTTTCCACAGCTGATGTGACTGATAATAACACACAAATCCATCTGTGTTTAGAGAACTGTGTCACAGGAAAGTTCAAACATGAAGATATCACTCTTTACGTGTTTCAGAAACCCTGACTCACCCTGTCTGGTTACTGCTGGGTGTCAAGAAAGGCTGGTTTTATGGAGTCCTTCGATGTGTTGATAGCAGGCGCGTGCACACACCAGGAGCTGCAGGTGTGCAGAACTAACACACAAAGATGAGAATCTGCAGCCTGCCAGGGAAAAATGATGCTCATCGGGTAAAACCAGGGAGGAAAAGAAATATGAGCGTAACAATGTGGCAGCTGTATATAAAAGATGGACACAGTGACAGCTGTATATAAAAGATGGACACAGTGGCAGCTGTATATAAAAGATGGACACAGTGGCAGCTGTATATAAAAGATGGACACAGTGGCAGCTGTATATAAAAGATGGACACAGTGACAGCTGTACATAAAAGATGGACACAGTGACAGCTGTATATAAAAGATGGACACAGTGACAGCTGTATATAAAAGATGGACACAGTGACAAAGATGCTGATGCATTAAACCTGTTTTCTTTGGCCAGCAGGGGGGGATATCTGTTGCTACAAGAACACTTCCTGTTTTATACACTTTCCCGAGGACTTTGCCAACACAGTTGTTTTGACTCTTACAGAATAAAAGATGACATCACTTTATTACAGATAACAACCGTGAGCATGCAGCAGGGTCACGGTCGGGTCCGCCCTCACATCCACTTTCCAAACACAAACATGGCGACAGCGACATATCCCGGACTCGATGATGTCATCATTTATCTACATTTGTCTGTCTCGCTCAGCCAATGAGGTTCCTGTTTGTTGAACTGAGGTTTGGATTGCTCTTATTTCCTCCAGTTTTGGCGGTCTCGATGAAACTGCAGCGATGCTGGGTGTGTTAGACGCAGAGTGAAATGTCAGCAAAGACCATCAAAGGTTCAGAGATGAATGGAAAAAGGAAATTTAGGAAAATAAAAGAGGAGGCTTTGAACACCTGAGGAACACCTTCCTTTCCTCCTCCCCGTCCTCCTCCTCATTCCTCATGTAGGTTAGCTGAATGAGGGAGGAATCAGTGACAGCAGGAAGGTGAGGAACTGAATCTGGTGCTTCTGCACTCGCTGTCATGGGCTCCGAGGTGATGTCACTTTCACTTTTAATAACAATAAACTGACCACAGTGCTGCTGAGAACAGATCAAGACTGAAACTTCCATTAACTTTATTTTCTTGTTACTCCCTCGTGGGACAGATGTGGGTGTGGGTGAGCCTTCAGGCCACAGGAGCCCCGGGAGCCATATTTAAAGACTGTCATGTAGTATTTCATAATAGACTCTCCATGTGTCAGTGTGGATTCTCTGTGACAGGAAGCTGCAGACAGCGAGCTCCCACAGCTTGAGTCACTAAATGTTTTTAGAGCAGTGAACCCAGGGTGACCAACAGGACGTACGAGAGAGGCTGAGGAACACACACACACGCACACGCACACACACACACACACACATGCACAGATGTAAAGTGAACACAATAATAAGCACAGTGACCACCTCCACTTTGGATGGTCACTTGCAGACTTAACCAAATAACATAACATATTATTTGTCAGATAATAAGTTAAGCTCCCGCTGGGCTCAGTCGCCGGGGACTTTTGAAACATCTGTTCATTCACTAATGTGTTTCATTAGCTACAGACACCATCAGCAGTTTCATACATTTAACCAAACAGCCTGAAAACTGATGACGACAACAAAGGGAAGGAACGCCTTATAACTCCCAAATATCACAGTTAACTCTCTCACAATATATAAGACTAGTTACATTTGCACATGTATATTTTCATCATTGCTTCTTGTCTTTCTTGTCCTCCACCACAGCGGTCTCTCCACTCTCACCTCCTCCTCTTCCTCTTCCTCATCACCTCAAGCCTCATGTACTGAACTAAAGTCAGCACTTAAACATTCACGCGCACAAACATACTCATTTATCCTTGATATAGTTGTAAGTACTTGTTATTAGCAGATTAAACATGTGACCTTCCCATCTCTGCACAGCTGAGAAGAGCTGGCTAAATAACAACATCTGGTTGTACGGCAACATTGTGCCAGCTAATGTTCGGCTCGGAAATCACGCTTTTGATTACGTTCTCACACTGAGTGAACGTTACAAGCTAACAATGTCCAACACTGTGAGATCCACTTCAAACACAGTTTCACTAATGTCGGCTAACAGGAGCTAACAGAGCCTCACAGCAGCTAACAAAAGCTAACAGCAGCTAACAAAAGCCAACAGCTGCTAAAATAGGCTAATGGCAGCTAACAGAGACTAACAGCAGCTAACAAAAGCTAACAGTAGCTAACAAAATCTAACAGCTGCTAAAATAGGCTAATGGCAGCTAACAGAGGCTCACAGCAGCTAACAGAGGCTCACAGCAGCTAACAAAAGCTAACAGCTGCTAAAATAGGCTAATGGCAGCTAACAGAGGCTCACAGCAGCTAACAAAAGCTAACAGCTGCTAAAATAGGCTAATGGCAGCTAACAGAGGCTCACAGCAGCTAACAAAAGCTAACAGCAGCTAACCGAGGCAAATTGATCTTCAACAGCAGCTAAAAATGCAGTGATATTAACAAAAAAGTTCAGGATGTCATCAACAGCTCACCTCAGTATTGCTGTCGTCGGACAGAACTGAGCAACACTGACTCATCAACTCATCGACCTCGTTTCACTGAGTTTTACATCCAGAGTAAAACTGAGCTGAGGTAAACTGCAAACAGACACCCTTCAGCTGCAGTCCCACAGCAGAATTATAAACTTAAAGTGAGAGGAGTAAGAAAACAGGACTGCAGTCTGCTGACATGCAGTGGTGATATTTTACACACAGCATGCTCTTTAAACATGTTCAGGCTGAGCAGGTGAACAGATCTGGCTGATAAACCTGTCACATGACTTCTGATGTGCACTTTCTGAAGGAACAGGGATGTTATCTCTTCACCTAAAGTGGAGGCACAGGTGGCATCTACCAAAACTGAGACACAAAATGATCACCATGAAACCGAAACAAGACAACAGCGTGTAAAAAAAACGACACGAGACGCCTGCTTCTCCAGGAAAACGTCCCAAAATAAGATCTGGAAAAAGAAGAACAGGTGCAGACTACGTTGTGTTGTCGTTCTGTGTTTTTTCCGTCGTGCTGCTTTGTATGACGAGGTGGCCCGCTGCCTCCGTGTTTGCCCCTTGTAAAGTCAGAGGAATGGAAAGCTTTCGAGGGACGTAGGTGTCAGAGGAACATCCACAGGGAGGAGCCGAGCGGAAACGAGCCGAGGTTTGTTGAGCAGACGGAGACGAGACGTGTTAGCAAGTTGTTGTAGCATCCTCTGCTGCTCCGCTGTCGGACATGAAATATTTACAGGCAGAGCTAATTAGAGGAAGTACAGTACACACACACACACAACCCCGTTCAGCTATCTTAGTGAGGACCTTCATTGACATAATGCTTTCCCTAGCCCCTTACCCTAACCATCAAAAATGAATGCCTGACCCTAAACCGAACCATAACCTAATTGTAACCCACATTTTGAGCCTCAAAAAGGGCTTTAAATGCCTTCAAATTTGTGAGGACCGGGTTGTGTGTCCTCACAAGTGACTGTTGGTTCTCACAAAGATAGTAGAATGCAGATTTCGGTCCTCACAAAGATAGCTAGACAGGAACACACACACACTCCTCTGGACACTGAGCCTCTGAATTATTTCCTGTTTGATGAGACCGGCAGTCAGATCCTGTAATCTGGCCCAGCTGGTGAAATAAGTGTGTTGATGGTGGTAACAGTGAGCGAGTTTACAGCTGACGTGCCTTCATCGGAGACAAAAGGAGACTCATCGAGCAGCGCTGTTGTTATAATCATGCAGCTATTAGACAAATGAAGACGCTCACCACAGTGACGACACAACAAAGTCAGAGAAAAGGCCACTGGGTTCAAACGTGAGCCTCTCAGTGGACCACACCTGCATGGGCAGGTAAAGGTGGGCTGGGTGCTCCCGCTTCCTCCAGCTGGGTAACCACATGCACGTTAATCTAAGGTTAAGGTTAATCTATGATTAAAACATGACCCGCCTGCTGAGAGTTAATATGAATATTCAACACTGTCAGATATGAACAAGGCGTCCTTTTTCATATCTACGCCGTCCTACGTGGTAACCTCAGGTTAGGATTCAGGTCGAGGTCACGACTTTAACCTGACAGGATTAAAAGCAAAACTTTTCTTTCAGATTGGTTGATTTACTTGTTATAGAAATAAATAAATCTAGATGTTACTTAACAGTGTTTCAGCTGATATCAGTCCACCAATAATGGGTCATGGTAAGCTAAGGCCATTCTGTGGCCCAGGTGAACCATCAGTTGGTGTTCTCTCTCTGGCATGACGTGCCTGCTGTCGGCCCCTCCACGGTCCGTCCTAATAATCATCCCCACTGTGCTCGCTGATCCTGCCACGGTTACCAGGCAAAGGCCTTCTGGCAGGACTCTGGCAAAAGAAGCTGTGTCCTGTACTATCTAGGATCTGTATATCTAGGCTGTCTTTGTCTTATGTGTATCATCTTATGCTAACTAAGCAGGATAAGAGCTCACCAATTTAACCCATGGAAGGGGTGAAGCTGGCAACCTGTAACCAATCATAACTAAGGATACGTGTAAAGGATAAAAACGACACTATGAGAAGATGTGAGAGGAAAAAGACCATGTCCGGGAGTTTAGTGTTAAAGGTCTGACATAAACTAAAAACAAATATCCAACATCAATCAAATAGTTTCAGCCAAGAGGCTAAAACACAAGGAACTGATCGGTCACCCGATGACCTCTGACCTGGACCATAACCCAGGCTCGTGAGAGTCCGGTTCTCAGCTCTGTCAGAGCGTTTGTGATGGAAATGCTCGGCGCGCTTGTTCATCGCTTCCTGGAGAGAGGCGTGGGCCTCAACAGGAAGTCTCCCATCACAGCAGCACCGAGCGTCTTCTTTTGTCTTCTTGTCACATTACGCCATCAAACCTCAAACGGATGCATTGTTTTGTGCCTTAATGTTTTCCCGAATGCGGCGCCATTTGCATTTCGCTGTCTGCCTCGCGTCTGTCGGTGCTGCACGGACGCCGAGAAGCACCTGCGGTTTGCACAGACTGCGTGTGCGCTAGCATGTGGTCAAACGCTGCAGCAGAAAGCAGATTTTGGTTTGCACCACAGAGAAAAGGTTGCAGTCATCATCTGCTGGGGAGCTGGAACTCCCCGAGCTGTCAGCGCATTTACGGTGAAGGAGAAGTGTGTGTGGCGATGCTAATGTTAATGCACGGAGACGGGAAAGACGCAGGAAAACAGTCGTGTCAATCAGGAGAAATCCTTCACTAATCACACGTGTCAGCGAGGAGGACGGCTGCCGTTTTCCCAGACTGCACTGCAGCGGCTAAATTGTCACCGTGAGCAGCAGCAGCAGCTCCGATGGGAATGCCGTGATTACTGTGTGATTGCCACTCGCAGCAAGTAATGAAGAGTCCAGCTCTTATCTGCTAACAGGCACAGAATAACCCTTTAATTAACCCCTAATGAATAAACCCTGAAGTCACAAACAGAGGAAGTCTTAATCCAGATGTAGCTGCAGAAGAAGCTCAGCTTTCTTTGGCTGAACTGTGTGTGAACTTTAAACTCTGCGGGGATTAAAGCGTCTGGAGCGATGCGCAGAGTGCTGCACTCAAATGCAAACCCGAGGTCCTCCGGCTTCTGCTCTGCTGCTAAAATATTAGGCACAACTGCGCTTTCTACTCCATTACATTTCTGTGTCGACTTACTTCACACATTTGCACATTAAAGCCTTTTTTTTATTAGTCAGTTAATTAGTTAATCCACAGAGAGGAAATGAATGTAATAAACCTTTTTGTGGTTCTTAAACCGGCAACGGAGGATCAGAGGATTAATCCATAATGAAAATTATCATCGGCGTACCATTAAGTGACCATTTAAACTGACAAACTTTTACTTATTTGCTTAATTTTGCTTAATTATTGCAGTATTTACGGTGGTTATGCTTTCAACACAGTGTTTGTGCAGTAAAATCATTTGTGCTCATCACAGAGGAGCATTGAATCAGGACAACATGAGCTCTGTGATCCCGAGGAGGGTCAGTCGGGGTCAGATCAGAGGACGCTGTCCAAGGACGGTGAGTGGAGAGAGACAGCAGAGCTGCTGCCTCACGCACGTTGCTGTGAGATGCAAACTGCAGAGGAGGCTGCCTACGAATGTAAAGGTTATGATGTCACAGCGGTCCCAGCAAACACTCGAATACAAAGAGTTGAATGTTTAATTAAGACCCATGTGATCACTCTGACCTTCGAGCGAAAAGGAGCAACGAGATGAACGACGGGCTGAGCAGGATCGACAGGTGTAACCGTGACAGAAGCACAAAGACGTGCAAGCAGCTGAGCAGTAAAACCTCAAAGAAAGCTCGTCATCATCATAAAGGACTGTAAATATGTCCGCCCGTGTTAGAAAGAACTGCTGAGGCTCTAAAAGCTGCTGCAGCAGTGCAAGGGAATAAAAAAGGCCTGAATGTGACCTGGAAAATATTTGACATGTAGTACAGCACTTGTGGTGAGAGCGAGGTCCTCTGTTCCTGCAGCCCCGGCACAAAGACGGGCGACGTTGTTAGCTACAGCTGACGGAGGCTTCCAGCTGGAAAACTGCTGCAGCGTCCTTTGGAATAACAGCGTGATGTGCACCAATCAAATCTAAGCAGGACAGAAACGACTAATCATCGTCAAAGACCGACTGTCCTCGCCGATGTTTGCGGGGAGGTGAATTTTTATTTCTGTTTGATTTTAATTCAAGGACGGGAAACGTCTCGCTGCGGCCAATCAGCAGCCGTTTTAAGGAAGATGAACTTGTTTGTCTTCAGGCTTTGATTGTGACAAAAGTTTTTTTCTCTCTTATAGATTTTGAGATTTTCCTTTAATATCTTTGCTTTTATTAAAGCGTTGATGTCGCAGCTTAATGACTCGATCCAAAATCACCATAAAGCAGAGCTAATTTAGAAATATTGGATTTCATTTGCTGAAACAGATTGACTGTTCCCGCTGTTTTATCTGCAAACCTCAGTCTTTGGTAACAGTCCCATGAAATGATTGAATTTCATGGTCTGAGTTTCATCACCAGACCAAAAAAACATTCACGCAAATGAAAACTGTGTTTTTCTCTCCTGCTGCTTAATTTAGGTAGAAAAACCTGAACATTTCATTCAGATTGAAAACAGCTGTTTTCATTATTTTTCATTATGAGCAACAGCAGCTTTTTAACTTTACTATGATTTTTTAAAGAGTTTTACCTACTAAGGATTAACATTTAATAATAACTAATAATTCTCATTCCCTATTGAATGCCTCAGGAGCAGAGATGGCCAGTAACGCGTTACTGTAATCCGATTACTTTTTTCAAGTAACGAGTAAAGTAAGGGATTACTATTGCAAAAACAGTAATTAGAGAACCGTTACTTTCCCGTAGGAACGCTGCGTTACTGCGTTACTAAAACCGTGATTTTTTGCGAGAATGTCTCACGACAGTGACGTAAGCGAGTGTGACGTTCGTGACAACAGCTGTGTGCAGATCAACAATGGATCATATATCGAGTGCAGAGAGAGTATGAGCGTGCAGCGTTTAAAGCGTGGAAGTACTGACCTTACTTTGAGTTTGATTCCATAAAAAGTGACAAAAACATTAGTGTCCGCTGTGCGTGGGAAGAAAACTTCTTTTTACAGCGAAAAAACCCCTAAACTTCCAACAAGCACCGAGTAGCTACGACGTAATGGGAACCTCACAGAGAAACTCGCAGATTCTTCCACTGACCGCGGCACACCTGCACCAGGGTAAACCTCCACCTACCCCACTCCTGCTTTACAGGTGAAAATAGAGCAACAGGACCGCTGAGTCTGTGACTTTATTTATTTTCTGCTGTGTTTTACTTGCATCTATTTGAAAGACTGAGTGTAAACACAAAAAAATATTTTATTTTATGTGCTGGAATGTGCAGAAAATAGTTTTAAATGTTAAACTAATTTCTTCCAGTCAGAGAATGTTGCAGATAATTACATTTTTGCTTGATGCATAAAGTTAAAAGATTAAAACTAATACAACAAGTTTTAAAAAGAGACTTTTCCATTTGATTACATTTTGTATGATGGATTATGCAGAAAAAGTAGAATTGGGCTGAAAGATCTATCACTTTATCACCTATTCAGGGTGTAAATCGTGTTTTTAAAAAGTAACTAAGTAACTAAGTAATTAATTACTTTTGAAAATAAGTAATCAGTAAAGTAACAGGATTACTTTTTGCGGGAAGTAATCAGTAATTAGTTACTGATTACTTTTTTCAAGTAACTTGGCCAACACTGCTCAGGAGCAGGATGGTCGCCTCACAGGTGAAGCCTTCAGTTTTCAGGCCCCTCTTCTGTGGAACCAGCTTCCAGTTTGGATTCAGGACACAAACACTATCATGTCTAAACTGCTGACAATAAGTAGTAATTCCAACAATGTGAAGAATAAATGAGGATATTTATGCAGGTCTTCATCTGACTTCAGCTCAGAGATGATGCTCGAGGTATAACCTAAAAATAACCTAAAAAATGACGGACTGTTGCTTTGACACCATACTACCCCAGCACCTCCTCATCACCTGTTCCCTTCACCTACCTGCTCCATCACCCCCCTCTCCCCGGGGACGCTTTCTACCACTTACAGCAGAATTCCTCTGCGTCCTCCACGTGTGGAGGATACACACCGACAATATTCAGCATCACTGTCTGACCCTCTGTTCACCTCCACAACATTATCCCTGCTCCATCGCTCCTCCTACTTACACCATGGAACAACACCCAGTGCTCCTGCCCTGCTCTCCTGTGCACACCACAGATCCATAGATCCACCCTCCTATCTCTGCTCTCTCCCTTTAGCAGTCATAGGCCCTACGGTTGGAGCTCAGCTCCACCCTCGTGCCATTCCTTCTCTCTCGCTGCCTCCTAACATGCCTTCCCCGTCTCCTCTTCTTTGTCTTCAGTCAACAGTAGCACAGCTTCCACCAGCACTCTGTTGGTCAACAGCACCGAGGCTATTGTCGTTAACCCCGATCACCCTGACTGATCTGACCCCCCCCAGCTTAAAACTGTGAAACAGTGTTGTAAGGCACCATGTGAGGCTGCCTTCCTGCAGTGCCTGCCTAAAACTCACTGTGGGAAATGTGTTTTTTCACAGTGTGTAAATAGCAATAACTGCTTTCAGGCTTCCTCTTCACCTCTCTGCTAATCTCCCCTCACTGCAGCTCACACAGTAATAACTTTGGAATAAATTACTGAGGTGAACTTGGCAAATGTTTAAGTGGAGACACAAAAAAAAGGTTTTTATTTGAAAAAAAGGGGAAAATATCCCAAAATGCTCCGACTCCCACGCAAGCTGAGAAAGTCCTTCTGCTTCTGTGCTGGTGTAATTATCCCAACCAGGCAGATATCACACGACCACATGATGATAACTTCCTCAGTAATCACCACACACACACACAGGCACACACACACACACACAGACACAGACACACACGCACACACACACATGCACACACACACACACACACATGCACACACACACACACACACAGACACAGACACACACGCACACACACACACACACACGCACACATGCACACACACGCACGCACACACACACACACACACGTACGTACACACACACACACACATGCGCACACACGCACACACACACACACACACACACACGCACACACACGCACACACAAACGCGCGCACGCGCACACACACACACACACACACACACACACACACACGCACACACACGCACACACACGCACACACACACGCACACATGCGCACACACACACACACACACACACACATTTTTTTAATGTTGCAAAACAGAAAAAAACGAATGAAAGATGAAAAACAATCCTCACGTTCATGCTTCCTGATCTTTTTATTCTTCGCTCCATCTTTTCCTCCTCCTCAGCCTCGCGTCTCTTCTACTTTACTGCAGTGTCATGGTGACATTTGCAGTTATGGCTGATGTTGCAAGGCCTCTACAATACAGCGTCTTCACATCCGTCTCTGCTTTATCTCCTCTCCCTGTCCATCTACACACTGCTCGCCCACGCTTTTACCCTCCATTATGAAAAGACCCATTAAGAGGAATCAATCTCTTTGATGTTGTTTGCTTCATCGTGCAGCTCTGACATCAGCGAGCGGGAATACCTGAGAGGACGGTCATTAGAGGGATTATGGGTACGACGCGAGGCCGTGAGGCAACACTCAAAAAGCCATAATGGTGGAGCAGAGCCTGTCACGACTCCATCGTGAAGGATTTATGAATGTGAGTGACAGACTGGTCCTCGTGTGTCTGTAAACACACGTGCAGGAATAATACGTGCTTATGAGATGAGTAGCAAACCAAATGATTACTTTAAATACCAAAATGACTCATACGCTCATGTGAGCACTGAAATCCCAGTTTGCTTTGACAAACTCGGCCGTAGTTTGACGCACAAGGAGGTCATTCTGGCTTCTGTCCAACGGGTCCTGGCTGTAGACAAGTTCATGCGAGTCACTGAAGACTAAATGACACAGCTGACTGACATGTTGGGGATGGAAAATGCTCTACACAGCCGACACTTAAATGTCCAGCAGCAACCAAACATCACACACAAGCAATTACTTTGGATGGGACGCAGGCCTGTGGCTTGGAAATACTGGCAGAAGAAACTTGAGTTCCTGGAAGACCTAAGAGAGAACATTATGTACCCATCTGCACATCCAGTGTATACAATATGGTGCATAAGGCAGAAGAGCCTCAGTCGGGACAGAGTGAGGACTGATAGACTTTATTTATCCCTAAGGGGCAATTAAGATAGATGATACCTTGCTGACCGTACATACAACACACAAACATCACATTGGGAAGACAGGTCAGGAACCGAAACCATGGAAAATGCACAACATGAGGAAAGACGAGAAGAAAACAGAACTCCCCCCAGACTGAGCTCCAACAGGGAGACATGAATCATCACAACACAGAAGACATGAGCTTCGAAGGCGTTTGGAGGGGGGGTGAGTGTAGGTCTGTGTCAGTGTACATGTGTGTTTGTTCCATGTTAAGTCAAGAGAAAGTGTCACCCGGTTGGGCAAAAGTGAACAATCCTCGGTCGATGCGGGCGACCTTGAATGAGGAGAGAAAGTCACAACAACAGTCTGGTTATCTAAGGGGGGTGCTGTTATTCCCGTCAGCTTTTGCCTTGAGCATGCAGCTGGCGCCGGGGGGGGGGGGGCACATGAGATGAAGATGGTAGCTGTTTTGGTTAGTGCGAACAAACTGCTTCCAATTCTACAGTTGGTCTAATGTCCGTCACTGGTCACCAGGTCGTTGTTCTTCTCCACGATCTTCTCCATATTGCGTTCAATAAGCACAGTCTCAGTGCTCGCAGTCCTGCCCATCGTCTATCATGTCGGCCAGCCTGGTGGGATTTTGAACAGCTGTAGCCGCTTCTTGTTCTTCGATAAGCCGAGCCGGCTCCAATCAGCCAGAACTCTGTTATCGTGGTTCTGAATTGGTAGATGTCGTTCAATGTCCTCCATCGAGAGTGTCGCCAGACACACGACGCAACCGACCATCGAGTATCCGGCAGCAAACGTCTCCGCAGGACAATCGGCTCTCCCAAGCCCAGGAGTTTGTCAGTTTCGTTAAGGGACCAGTTGATCAAATCCACAATTCTTCTTTAGGTTTTTAGAGAACAAGTCTGGGAGACTCTCTGAGGGTCAGAGAATAAGCGAGACTATACAAAGGACATGAGAAGCCAAGCCGCAAAGATGAGGGAGAGGGAGAAAATGCGACCGCCTCCCTCAAGAGCCAAGAGAAACGACTCTTACAGGCTTTGGGAGGCTTAGGCGAGGTGGAGCTTCAACACATGAATCTGTTAATATTCACCACGTCACTAATGAGTCATCAGGTTTAGGTACAGGGTTACACGGTTAAAATATCTCTGAATAGCGTGTGGTGAAAACAAAATCCAAGCCGAACCCAAACTCTACAAGGGCTTCAACCCTCCCAAGGTCACCTGCGCCCATCTCCACTGTGGCCTACCCCCGCATTTAGTCTTTACTCTGGTATGTGCTTCCACGTATTCACTGAAAGCTGTGCACATCCAGTTTTTGTCAGTGCTTCCCCGAGTGGAAAAACAATGGACCAATCAGAGCTTCACAGGGACTTCCTGCGGCAAAGCCAGGAAAATGGAGAGAGAAAAATAAGCACGAAAAGAGTTCAGACTTGTACTCTTACGCAGCACAAACCTTTTCACCAGATTCACCAAGTGAGCACCTCAGGAAAGAGCGTGTGCCATGGCCCTGTGAAGGCGTCCATTATGGCTCTTCAAAGACTTTTGCAAACCCTAAAGGCTTTCACCGACCTTAGCAAGGTGACCTGGTTTAACTACAAGCCATGCTCTTTCTCAGTCCCTCATGCCACTGTTTTTCTCCCCTTGTTGTACTTTTTCCTGCGTTATATAAAATATTAGGTTGTACAAACTCTATTTTTCTCTTGTTCTTTTGGCGACTCGACAAACAGACAGGAAGTCCTTCAATGAAGAATGAATAAATCAGCCGTCTTCCTCTCTCTGCACGTCTCTGCTGACACCGTGTGCAGCCTCCTCTGTTGCATCTATGCCCAGCAGATGTATGTACCCACGCCTCAATATGTTGTAGGAAGCGGCGGGGATGGCGCGGCAGGTAATGAAACACAGATTCATCACAACAAAGAGATGTGAGTTTAAGAGAAAGAGACGCAGAGGGAGAGAGAGCCCTGCAGAGATGTTTTATTGAGGGCACGAAGGAGAAAAGGCCTCTTAGACTGAGTGAAAAGCCAGAGAGAGATAAGACGTGAAGGTGAGTCAGACAAAAAAGCTGATTTCTGGACGTACAGACCAAATCTGACTGGCTTTTAATGAAGCCAGGCTGAGTTTGTGTCTTATCACTGACATGTTTGATCTGCTGATGGCCGAGACAAAGGATGCTCTGACGGCGGAGTCGTTCAAGACCAAACATTTAGACAAGAGAGAAAAGTCAGAGCACACTTTAGTCTCTGTGAGAGTTTAGCTGCAGAACAAACTTTGAGTTTCAGCTGAGTTTGAGTCTGCAGGTAAGATGAACGTTTTCGCTCCGTCCCAGTAAAACCTGGAACTCCTGCACATCTAATAAGTAGTCAGAGAAACAGCAAGCACAGCCTAGCAGAAGATGGCTCGTCTGGCTTAATACATTTCTATGCATCCAAATAGTCATCCTTAAAAAATGTATCCACAGGGTCTGCGCTGCTTCAGCCTCCCTGCAGCTGCTGCTGCCCCTGCATGCTGCTTTGAAACCCACCTCCACCCGAACTTTGTCATGCTGCTACTCTGCCTGTGTTGTGCTGTCTGTGTATTCAGTTTACTTTCATTTAAGTCATGTGATGATGAACCAGAGACGACTGCAATGATAAGATGATCTTAAAAGTTAAAGATGTGCAGCAGAGGCTCATAAATGCACAAAGAGCAGTGAAGGGCGCCGGCGTGGCTCACTGCGATGTGCCGCATGGCTGAGAGCGGGTATTTACTGCAGAAATCTGTGCCGTCGCTGCGTCGCCACTGCAAACCCCTTTGAAACCCTACGCTGTAGCCCGACGTGCACTTCACATCACAACACAGTCTGCAAAGATTGGGACTGGTCTGTTCGCGCTGAGTCCTCCTGTGCATTAATGTTTATGCTGCGGTGTCTGGATTTATCAGTGAGAGAATAACAACCAGTCTCAGGATAAGGAATAATACCCACAGCATCAGTATAACAGCTCACAAATATCAGCAAACTCCTGGAGGGAGACGGCTGAAACGATGGACAAAGAAGTGGACAAATATGTGACCACCACAAAGAGCACGGACGCAGGAGGGAAAACGTGCCAGCATTTGATTTGTTTCTGTCGGCTGGTAGCGCATATAAATCAGGCTCTGCAGCGATTCACCACAGCAGTGTGGACCAGGCCTCGATCTCTGTAAGTGAGCGGAGAAAGAAAATGAAATTCATTTTCTGATCAAACAGGAAACCAATAAAGAGTATGTGTGCACAGGTGAGGCCCCAGCAGCTAGAAAATACTTTAGAAGGGACGGGAGCTTCAGTCCTGCTGAGTTATCAGAACAGGTGAGTCCACCTCCTCAGGTGTGGGCAGCAACACCGCGCACCACCCAAAAGACTTAATTACATTACAAGAAGGCTGGAGGTGACGGTGAGGCTGAGAGTTAAACGCTGAAATGAATATCGAGAAGTTAGTCTTCTGTCCAGACAAACTTTCTGGTGGAACATCAGGATTAGAGAGGATTAGACATCATAAGAATCAGCAGCGATGTCCCTGTGACAGCAACAATGATGTGAAACTGCAGCGATTACAGGAAAAAGAGTTGATATCAGAGGACAGCTTTGCATTTGTCGATGAAGAGGGGGAAAGGAGGGAGGGCGCTCCTTTCTACTCTGGAGTGAAGCAGCGTTTCAGCGGCGAGATTTCCCTCAGCGTGAAGCAGCAGATAAGCAGAGTTAAAGCGAGCTTACAGCAGCGCAGGAAGCAGATTACAGGTGCGGTGGCAGCGTGGCAGACACAAAGCTGGATTACAGGAAGGTCTGAAACCTGAACAAGAAGACAGATGCGAACACAGCGGGGGGCGGGCCTCGCTCTCCTCACCTCACTCTGCCCGCCATCATCTCTGTAACTGCTGGGTTTCTGCCCGCCGCTCTCCTTCCTAGGCGGGCTCTTCTTCTCTCTTTGGTCTTTCTCATTGTGTCCCGCTCTGTCCACAGCCTCACACGGCTGTTCTCAGACATCAGTCATAGTCTTGATACGCTGCCATCGTTGTCTTAAATGAAGTATATCTTTGTGCCTGTCATACAGGACATGCTCAGCCACTTTCTATACTGGGAATCCTGTTCTGACTGGATTCAAAGACCAGCTCCCGAGCAGTTCAGCAGACTTTAAATATGAACCTATAAGTGCCTGTTTGTAAAGTCTGCAAATAAAATACCAAAATAAAAAATTAGTTTGTGGAATTTTCTTTTGAAGCCTTGTTTTTATGGTTTTTGGTGCTAAAAGAGACCATAGTTAGACCAGCAGGGGGACAGCTTGCTCAGGAAGGTGCATCTGTAAACTGTAGGTAGCATCACACAGACACTGGCTGTGTCCCGATTCAGGCTCTGCAGCCTTAAAGGCCGCATTTCAAGGCTGACTACGTCACAGCGACGCGACGAAGGCTGTCCCAATTCAAAGGCTGCTCGAAATGCGGCCCTGAAATGCGTCCTTCATTTCCCTGAATTTTAAGGATGTGGCGGTGTAGACTTCGTGGCCCAACATATCCCAGAATGCATAGCGCGGCGGTGGGTGTGGATAATTTTGCCGAAAAAAAAACGGCGGATGAGGGGCGGCCGAAGAGTGAACTTTAAGTACTGAATATTATGTCACTTATTTATGTGCAAATGTTTAATAACGAAGAACATTAAACATTCCTGTTGGCCACATGTCGGCAAAGTCATGTGACATTAGTGACGTTTGTGCTAACTTGGTTTTAAAGCCTTTACTTTAAAATATACGCCGTTCAACAGCTGAGCTTAATCCTACAGAGAATGATCAAAGCTCATGTAGAAACAAACAAATGAACAAAAGATTTTCTCCTTCATCTCTGTCAAACAAAGCTGTATGACATGTTTCCAGCTGTTAGTATCATGGTTGCTAGGCAACCTGGGCAGCGCAACAGAGGCTAGACCGTCCCGTTTCGGCCTTAGCGGTCTTTGAGTACGCGGCCCTTGAGGACCGTTAAGGCTGCAGAGCCTGAATTGGGACACAGCCACAGATACCTGCTAACAAGTGCTGTTAGCACAGTGACCTCACAGCAGCCATATTATTGGTCACATGATGTCATTAAAAATGCTCCAACAGCACAGACACGATCCAGAGATCCAGCTCAGCTGTTAAAATCAGAGATGAAACCGCTGGAAGGTTGGACGGTTTGCTGGCGAGGACCTGCAGGGGAAAGTTTGGTAACACCTGCTGGCAAACATCAGCATGTCTGCACCTCTGCAGCTCTCTCTGAGCTCACCTGCTAAGATCCATCAGCCTACCAAGACATGCGGCATTAATTTCATCAGAATCCAACCGTCTGTCAGGCGGCATCAGCAGATGTAGACGTTTGACTTTGACTTTGTGAGCTTTACCCTCTGCAGCAGGAACAGAAGACGAAGCCATAAGGAGGGATAAGATGCTGGGATACGACTTCCTGCCAGGAGAGCCGTGTCTGCGGCGCAGCTCGCCGAGGCTTCTCTGTCCGGGGGAGGATCGGCGGATAGGCGAGGGCTCAGCTGGTCTGACTGCTGGTGTGGAGCGGACAGATGGAGGGATTACGGCGGCTGAGGGAAGAGCGAGGTGGGGAACAGAGGACCGAGAGAGAATAACGGGGGAAACGGAGACAGAGGGTTTACTGAGAGGAGCAGGTTGTAGCTCGGCTAGCTAGGGCGCTCCGTGGATGCTGGTTAGCCTGCGTGCCACTTATATCCAGACTCAAGGAGCTGTATAGAGACATGTTTGACCTGCTGGGCCGGTTTCAGCTTCTTCAGGTACGTACAGCTGTTCTGCTAACAGTAATATTATTGTTGTATAATAATGATAATTTACCCAAAATGTTAAAAAAGCAAGAAGATTGTATCGTTATTTTACCAGGAAGTGAAACTTTCTGCTGGACTCCCCAAATCATGGGCATTTGTGGGCGTCTGTCCTCCAAGCTCGGGTCCTCTAGCAGAGGCCTGGGTGCTTGAGGGTCCTGGTGGCAATTTTTGACAAAGCAGAGAAAATAGAGTCTGATTGCAGAGTGGTAACTTCAACTTCTTGATGTTTGAGCAGTTGTCTCACACACAGTCTCCAGTCCTCCCTCACACACGTTCTTGTCGTTCCTGCATCTTTGAGGTGTGTTTGAGCTGCACAGGAGTGTGTGTGTAAAGATGAGGATAACCTTTCAGCCGGTACAGAAGCCTTTGAAGTCGACCTGTTTGGTGGAGACGTGTGTTCTGTCTCAAAGCGCTCAGCGAGGACGGTGCAGGAAGCCTCCTCCTTCCATCTCTCAATTTCTTATGTAAACGAGCCTCGTCACCGGCACGCTCAGATCTGCTCTGCTTTTGTTTCCCCCCTTCACCTCAGATTTCTGTTGTTTACAACATTTTCTGTCCAAAACTGCCGCCTCCCCCCCTCCTCTTCCTCACCCTCTCCTCGTTGGTCGGTTGACCCTGGGTAACCGAGATGATGACGACAAGGTGTGAAAGGTTTCCCGGGGCTTGGAGTGACAGCAGCAGGCCAAACACTCATCCAGATGGTGACTGCTCTTTGTTTCGCCCAGAGGCTGAAAACTGCACATCACAGCCAGAATAGAATAGAATAGAATAGAATAGAATAGAATAGAATAAGCTCTATATAATCCCAGCATGTGCAGATAGATGGACTTGGAAGAAGATCATGTTTCCGGTAAATAGAACTCGTGAGCAGCATTTCCTCATCAGTATTTCACGATCCATCATTCAGCCTGCAGATCAGTGTGCTGAGAACATGTTATTCATACCTGCTGCAGAAAACGCTCACATTTCTTAAAACGCAAAGACAGTCAAACATTATATGACAAAGGTAAGAAATGAGACAGCAGCAGTTAGTGTTCAGCTCATCCGTGTGGTTGTACCGTGGACCTGAGGCTGGCAGGTGTCACACCTCCCTGCTTCACACTAATGCTTGAATTATTGTGTCTGCTTTTCATTCACTTTTCCTCATTCATATTTCATTGGTGTGCAACAGAAGAACTTTTTCCTACCTGATATAAAAGAGTAAAAATCATCATTTAAGGAAAAAAAAGGTCTTTCACACTGGAAAACCTCTATTAGTCACAGAGCTGAATGCTAGTTAAGCTAAGAAACCAACAGGCAGCTAATGCAGCAAAGGCCTGGACAGTGTCGGGGTCACACGGGGTCACCATGTTTGAAGTCCCTTCTAACGTACACGTGTGGAGGTGCTGCATGAGTGAAAACAGTGGGTCAGAAGCAGACGGCGAGTGCTGAGATACGTGAACAGCAGGAAGAGAAGTTTAGACTCCGTGATGAAGATGAGCGAGCCAATATGGATGAAGCCCAAAGCGCTTCACACGTCACGGTGCCAGCTTGCCATCAGTGGCTAACAGTGGTCACAGCCTGCAGAGACGTGAGCGGAATAGATGGACAAAAACGATAAACGCTCGTCGGAGCCGCCGACTGTTCTCATCCCGGGGTGGAGGTGGAATCGACTCGGGAGGAAAGGGGCTCGTTATCGCACCGTTAAAGGTGCTTGGAGGACTCGTTCAGTGGGTGATGAAATGTGAAGTTCAAGAATCAAGTGTAAAGATAAGCAGATCTAACTGAGGAGACTTTAAGATGGAAGGATTCAGACGTGAGGAGCTTGTTCTGACTCTGCAGCGCTGAGGTTGGTGCTCGCCACGCTGAAGGAACGCTGAAGGAACGCTAGGAGGTCAGTGAGACACTCGGCAAAGACACACACACACACACACACACACACACACACACACACTCACTCACTCACTCACTCACTCACACTCACTCTCACACACACACACACACACACACACACACACACACACACACACACACACACACACACACACACACACACACTCACGGTATGGCCACACCCACAACTGCTTTGTCTTTCCTGCCTGCGTCTGAAGACTTTACAGATCTGAATCTCGTGCTTTCTAGAGTCGATCTATCCACTCATCATCTTGTGGCTCATGTGAGGATTTCTGTCCCATTGTGTGCATTTACAGTTTTTTACAGCCGCTAGGACACATGTCTCAATACTTAGGTCACTTTTGCAAAACTCTTCACACAATCCTCCTAACTGACCGTCAGCTTGGCAAAGCAGTTCATTTCACATTCAAAATGCACTACAACTACCAAAACACTTCATTCAGGTCTCAAATAAACTCATTCTTCCAGAACACTAGCAAAGGTTGACAGCCGACAAACACACTTTGTCACCCACAAAACAATGACCTAAAAAACACTAACAACATGTAGCATTACAGTGTTTTCTTGTGTAAAACAAGGACACATCTCTGTTTATAATTTCAATATATGTTACTGGAATGAATCAGACATCATGCAGAATTCGTTAATATTTGTTTATGTATTTTTATTTTTTTGCACTAAGTAATCCCAAAATACAAGAATTTGTATACACACCATCCACTGATACACATACAATAGTAATGCTATTCTACTCGGTCTCCTCCATTTGGCCACAGGTTCTCATCCACATCACATCTTATGTCATCTAGGGCAACACACCTAGGAAAGAATCTTCTGGCTGCCAGAATTGAAGGAGTTGAACAATTGAAGGAGTAACACCTGTGTAGATGTTCATCTACAATGAGAATCAGCTGTGGCTGGTTAAACTGCATTTTTAGATTTAAAATATGTTTCAATAAAATATTGCTGTTGCATTTTGCTGTCTTTTTAAGTTTTGCATTGTGTTATTGTTTTGGCCATAAGTTTAACAGTTTTGACAACAGTATGTAAGCACATGCAAAATGTCCTGTCCGTACAAAGATTTTTGGCAGTTGTTGTGTCTGAGTGAGAAAATAATTCATGAAATTTGAGAGATGTAGTCATTGAATGCATTTTGTGCCAAAACAATGATAACTGGTCCTCAGTTTAGCCCACATAGACTTCTGTTGTGCTCACTGTGTGAGGAGTTTTGCAAACGTGACCTAAGTATTGAGACATGTGTCCTAGCGTCTGTAAAAAACTGTAAATGCATGAAGACCCTCAGACAGGATATCAGACAGACCCACGAATGCATTTCACAGAAAGCCTCTCAGCATGATCCAACAGAGTCACCTTTTCATTCAAACGCTGCTGCTGATGTGAACAACGTGGCGTGATCTCTCACTGTGAACGGGCTCATTCGGACCACAGACTCTTTCTGGACTTCACGTGTTTGAGGCTCATACCTGCTCACGCACACTCAGTGAGTGCGCCCAGCACTGCTGCTCCTGATACGTGGAAGCCAAAGACACCGAGGATGAGGAGACGTCGGCTGTTTTCCCTCACGTGTAGCTGTACTGACAGCCTACAGCCAAACGCTGTGTGAAGTTACCATGGTTACTGTGACAACGCCCAATCAAAAAAGTCCAGTCCTGTGGACTTGAGTAGAGCGGGTCTGTCTTTATCCTTCTGGTCGGGCCCTGGTTCTGGCCTCCTGCAGTGAACCCGACGGGAGGCTTGTCAGAGCTTCGGGGCCACATGAGCCCGACTGCAGCTTTGAAACACTCACAGCTTCATCTTCGCATGAAAAAACCGTGAACGAATAAATAAGCGGATCACATTTGTATTCTCTGCTCCGCTGATCTTTCCGAAATTACTCACAATCCACTGATGTTACATTCAGAAACGCTTCTCTGCGTAACTAATCAGTGATTTACAACTTGGATATGAAAAGGCCTTTAAAAATAATGAAAACACTCAGCTTTAATTAAATCCATCATTCTTCCATTAACGTCGGTTTGCAAAGATGTGGCCTCGCTTGACTTTTCAATCAGAGACTCGTTCTTTATTTGTTTGCTTTACGTTTAGCTTCACCGTTAATACCTCATTAACGCTTCCTGCCTCCTGTCATTACTGCTGCCGGCATGCAGGTCGAGCTCTTTTAGTCCATTCAGGTGCAGAGAAATCACCCGGCAGGGGGCCAACAACACGAGTCTGAGGGAAGAAGACTTTGAAGTGAGCTTTCAGGACGCCTGAGGTCGCGTTCTCCAGGAAAAGCCAGAGAAGCAGCTCTGTGGATGCATTTGTTCCAGTTTTTAGCTCAGAGCAGTGCAACCATCACTTCATACAGCAAAGAGTTTTTCTCCGGTGAAAGATGCACAAAAGAGGACCGTTGTTTGTGTACGGCACTCATTCATGGGCCTTCCTGCATGTGTCAGTGAAAGCTGGCGCGGCGCTACGTCACGCAGCATGAACGGGTGGAGGTGGATTACAGCTGAAGTAGTCAACAGCACGCTCCCTGTCAGATCTGCAGGTGGACGTGTGGACAGGTGTCAGCTGAGCCAGATGATGCTGAGGTCAGCTGACTGTGACATCAGATTACTGTCCAGCACCACCTCAGTGCTGGTTTCTAGTACAAACACGTACAAGAAACACACCCTAGTCTTTATTCATCCCTTTATTACTCACATGCTTTACAGGCTTCAGTCCGAGGCTGCGTTTAAGGCTTGAGGGGAATAAAAGTTGGAGATGGTTTGATCATTTCAGCAACATCTTTTTATAAAACAATGCCTGTTCATTCACTCATCTGCTGAAATCAGCAGTGTTTCACCATCTGTGACAGATTCAGTGAGTCATAGAAAGATTTAGTGAAACAAAAGACACGGAGCTGAGTGCACCATCAAATCAGTGCCGAATCAGTGAAGATGACGCTCTGCATGTACCGAGCTCAGTGGTGTGCCTTCATCCATCGTCTTGGACATGGAAAAACTGGTTGGATGCATGGACCGCACTATCATCGAGGTTTTAACTGTCGTATAACGGGCTGATGTCGTGCAGCTCTGCTGTCTGAGGACCCGGCTGATTCGTCCCCAGTGGAGAACCTCTGATGCTCAGTGGAAGAAGTCGTCTGCTGCTAACATCATCAGCTGTTGCCTCTCTTCACTGACACCAGCTCCACTCTCACTCGTTCACGTTTCTGTGGTCAGGTAAGTGTGCAGGTGTTTATTATTCTGTGCAGTCTAACACTGACTCATTAACTCTGATTAGGATGTAATGATTGGAAAAGTTCTGTGTTGAGCGCTGCTGACTGTGTCGCTGCTCCTTTAATGATCACTACGGGGCATTTGTAAGGCTGGTTCAGACTGTGGTCTGTGTTGATAGTGGCTGTGTCAGTAAAATGTTCACTGGCATTCCCCCAGGACGCTGGGTGCTCCTTTAAATAGACAGGTCCATGTGAGCTGCAGCTGGAGTCTGAATAGCTCCGCTGTGCCGGGCTCCAGAGGAACGCCGGCTCTGATTTGATTTGATTTGCAGATTCAGCCTCTCGCCTCGGCTCTGCAGCAGAACCTCTGCGGGTCTCTGAGCCCGCGTTTGCATTTCCACCTCAGCAGGAACCGTCAACTGTGAAGCGCAGTGGGTGTGAATGTTAAGTTGTAGACAATGGGCTAGTTTGTGTGTCCAGAAAAAAGCTTAAGGAAGCGCTATGATGAGACAGGAGGCAGGAGAGGAAGTGAGGGAGCCTGTTCACACTTGGAAACCTGACGGGATGAGTTAGCGATGACATCCAGCTTACTAGCTAAGCCTAAGAGCAGCCGAGTGCAGAGCTAAATGTTAAAAAGTGTTGGTGTGAGCGAGCTTCTCCTGCACAGCAACTCGTTGTTTTTGTGCTGCAGCCTTCATCAGGGAATCGTGGACAGTGCTATTTTACTAGGTGCATGTTAACCCTGCAGCACTGATCGGTTAGCTTTGGTGCTCTCACAAAGGGAAGACAGAGGATCAGACTGCTGGGACAATGAGCTCTGAAGCTCATGTCACATAATCAAAATTTACCTTCAGTTTCTGTCAAAGGAAATGACATCACCTCCAGATTACAGTGACACTTTAGATATTTACTAAAGGTGTTCTAAACTCTCCAACACTTTCCAGTCTGCTAACGCTAACGCTAACGCTAAATGATGCTGTGGTAATCAGGGCTGCTCTGAATCAGCTGATGAGATTTTATATTTGCACATTTCTTTGCAGAGAAAAGTCTCAGACTCCTTGTTACTTTTTAACAGCTCACTATAAAACACACGCACATACACAACCTGTCATCATACCACAACACAGCACACATACGAACAACAAAACCGCTCCTTACAACACTACTCATGTCTCAGGGCAAACAATGACAACATGTACGTAACATCTGATTAACATTACTGCAGCACACAAACACAAATCCAGGTTCGTGTTCACAGCTGTTGACTTTCTAACAAGTCAGACTAAAAACGTGTTTTCAAAGTTTTCTGAATCCAGTTTCAGTCGTTTCTGTGTCGTCAGGTGTGTCTGCTGCACGTGAATACAGGAGGAAGCTTCAGTGTTCTGGACTGTTGGAGAACATGGAGAGCTCACAGTGGTAGCCCAAAACATCCCAGAATACAAAGCATGTGTGGCCATGGGGACGCATTTAGTTTAAACTGGCAGAGCACGCCTGGTCGCTGGGTCAGATGGAGATCGGCTCGACGGAGCGCACCGAGTCTCTCAGGACACCTGCTACACCTGATCCATCTGTGGCTGTCACAGGACGGTGCTGGAGGTGGAGCCTCTTAAAGCCGCGTGTGATGCGGTAAAGTTAAATCAGATTTCATTGGTGGTTAGTTACCAGTGGTTTTTGTGTCTCTGTGACCCGGAAATGAAGCTTGTTTGCTAAAGTTTCAAAATAAGAGTCTGGACATGAACTAAAATCAGGCCCGATTACACCACTTCTGTCGCCCCTCCTTCCTCCACCCCCTCCCACCACCAGACTGATCAGAGGTGACATCCGCCTCTCAGCCTCACAGAGGCTGAAGAGGCCTGACACCACCCTCTCTGCTCCGCTCGGCCTCGTCTCTCTCCTCTGACACGAGTTAATAATCTTATTTGTAGGGCTCCGCCGCTCTCCTCGGGGTTTGTTCCTCTCGCTGTTTAAAGCGCTTCCTCAGAAATGATCCCGCTCGTTTTCGTCTGTGCCAGAAATCACAAACACAGATATGATTAATAAATGGCACAGACCCATTCAGATAAAAGCGCTCTCACGGGTACCATTTCATATTCAGTCATTTCACTGAGGTTTAATGCTGTAGTGACATAATATGCATAAGTGAAATATTAAATAAATAAAAGCGTTTAATGTGAGGAGTCTGCAGGTCTGCTGGCAGCCGGCCCGTCTGTCCTGCAGCATAAAAGAATAATGAGCGAACCCAGAAATTTAAATAAAAACACAAACTGTGTGAAGGTCCTGAGACACACACACACATGAAAGTGTGTTGTTGTTGCTACAGAGCAGCTGAAAGGTCACCCTGGGGATTTTCTTTAAGGCTCTTTTTTGCATTTCCTCTGACCCGTCACCATCACAGACCCCGCACCATCATCACCCTCACAGCTCTTCATCGTGCTTTGATTTATTGAGGAAAACAAGCTGCCTCTGAATACAGATGGGTACCTCCCCCCTCCACCTTCATCTCCATGCAGCTGGAGCCCTCCTCCAGTAAGAAGACACAGCACCAGACACTTAAAGTTAGCAGTGAGTGAGTGCCAGCAGGAAGAGTTTCCCATCTGTGAGCACAAACCTTTGTGTTTAGAGCTTTAGGAGGTAAAATGATGCCTCGCTGAGAGCTGCTGGAGTCTGAGAGAAAATACAGTGTCCACACAAACTGACGTGGAGTCTTTGCCCACTGCAGACACACACATTTACTGGGGCGTGGCCTGATACCTGCTGTCCACACCGATCAGCACACCTGTAAATATAATCCAGACAGTAGCACTTCCTGGTTACCGGGTGACAAACTTCAGGCTCGTCAGACTGTCTCGGTTTCATTTTGTCCCCAGCAAACAATTTAACGGCTCCGACACGAGAGAGGCGGCGAAGCGTTAGAACAGAGAACCGTCTACACAAAGCGACACCCTGAGAGCAGCACCAGCTGTTCCCACCTCTGCCTCACCTGAAACACCTGCAGGGTGTGAGAGGAAGCAGGCGAGCACGAGAACACTGAAGCTTTTCAAAGGTTCAGCTGAACAGCTCAGGAGGTGAAACACACACACACACACACACACACACACACACACACACACACACACACACAAACGGTATGGCCACACCCACAACTATGGCCCCACACCCACCATAGACTCCTATGTTAAACATTTCCAGCAGAATGAAGATCCAAAGCTGTGTGAGTCTGTGTGAGTCTGCGTGAGTCTGCGTGTGAGTCTGTGTGAGTCTGTGTGAGTCTGCGTGTATAGCTGAATATGTCCATGATGATAATTTGACTAAATGTGATGAATGTGTCGATCACCTCATTTAATGACTGAAAACAAACTGAGGATCAAACAAAAGTTCTTCACTTGCCTTTTCTGACGTAGGCGGAGCTTCAGCTTGTGTCTTTTGGGGCTTGAACCCCCCCCCATTTTAATATGACCTTCACACTAATGAGCTTCTGTAACTACATTTCCCAGAAGACACCACACAAAGGCTCTGCAATCTCTGCAGTGAGAGCATGTAAAGGAGACCCGCTGCATTGTTCAGGAAGAGGAGAGAGTGGTGTTTGAAACAGAGTCGCTGGTTTGATTCCCAACAGGAACTTCCCATTTCCTCCTCTGATATCTGTGAAGCTACCATCTGTATATCAGAATGGCGACACAGCACTTCTCACGGCTGAGTACGGATGGTTCTGACATAAACGGTAGTAACCAGACTGAAAAGCAGCGCACATTTCGGTGCTTTATTTTCCTGAGCTGTGATACACTTCAGATTCTAGCCAATCATTTTACCTTTCCGAGGATAGTAGGCGGGTCCAGGTACGTACGTTCTTTTGGAGCAGAGCTACAGATTAAAAATGCCCAAGGCGAAGCGGTCAAAGTCTGGCTGTACTTCACAGCAAAAGATGCAAACTCAGCAGCAACAAGTGCTTTAAGCTGATACTGTGATACTGTCAAAGGAGGTAACTCCTCAAATCTGATGAAACACCTGGAGATGCATAGTGTTTTTTTAAAAGCCGAGAAATGCGCCGTATTTGATAGCTTGCTGCGAGACCTCACACCGAGCACATCTACTGCGGGTGTGGTGCCAGTTATCGGACCCGGAGTTAGCAACATCCCCCAAGAACCCGAAGAGGAGAGTCCTGGCCCCTAGCCCTGCCAGTGTAGCAGAAATGATGAGGATGATGATGCAGCAGCAGCCGTTCTTCTCTGCGTGAGGAGCTTAATGTTGTTCGTGTGTAATTTACGTTGAGTAGGCTAACCACGTTATTACATTAATGCATGTAAGGTGAACTAGCAAACATCATCATAGCTACATGCGGCTGTCTTCTTGTTTGATGGCAGATGCTCCCTTCACCCTGGCCAAAAAGGCTAAAATGACCAAAGAAAAAGTGGAAAACAGCTGAACATGAGAGGTTTTTGGACAAAGTTTGTGTTTTTTCCATTGTTTAAGCACCGGCACCGTTTCAAAAGTACCGGCTTGGCACCAGTATCGGATAAAACCTAAACGATACCCATCCCTACAGCTGAGTGATTTTAAACTATGCAGCATTAATAAAAGTCATGGTTACAAGCGTCCCCTTCAATACCTAACCAGTCACAGATGGCTCCTCCTCCCTGAGCTTTCCCTCCACAGTCTCCAGGTGCAGACTCAGAGACAGTCTGATTATTGGGGTTCATCCTTTATTACTGTATCTTTACAGTCCAAAGGTACAAGGTTCAAGCCGCCTGCATCTAAAGCTGGAAGACAACAGTGTGAGCCATGCACACAAACACACAAGTCATCAGAACAAACACTGAGGACATCACTGTGGTCTGTGCCTTTGATTGCTTCTCCACCGAGTCTCTGCAGAGTGTAAACGTCCTGCAACATGCAGAACACACAAAGACACGCTCACAGCGCCGACACTGTAACACAACCCTCTGTTCCAACCACCTGCTCTGTACCTGAGCTGACATTTACGACACACCTGAGTGTACCTGCTCTGACGCACACACTGGTTTACAGTTTAGTTTCTGAACACACACACACACACACACACACACACACACACACACACACACACACACACACACACTCTTCTGTGTGTGTAATGATGTTACACACAAACGTTTCACACGATTCTTTCTGTTGTCACGAAACTGGATTTTTAGCTCTGACCAGTGAATGAAGTGGGATTATGCAACCACACACACACACACACACACACACACACACACACACACACACACACAGCAGCGCTCTCACACCGCCTCTGGACCCAGACTCCAATCTCATCTTCACCAATCTTCTCCTCTTTATTTCGGTCTCTCTCTCCCTCCGTCACTGTCTCTTTCTCCTCGCCTCCTCCCTTTCCCGCCTCGCTCCCCGTTCTCTGTTGCCACGGCAGCAGTGTGAAGAGGAGCAATGGAGGGAGAAGGAGGGGGAGGGAGTGCAGTGAAGGGGGGCTTGGAGGTGGTGGAGGGCAGAAAGCATCATCTCAGTCATGCTGATGAGATGAAAGAGAGACTCTGATATCTGCTGTTCTTCAGTTTGGTGTCGATAAAGTTTCTTTTAAAGGGGGAGGAGAAACAGGTGGAGGGAGGGGAGGGAGCGGCTGCACATATAGCTTCTTTCACACGCACACACACACACACACACGCACACACACACACACAAACACACACACACACACACACACAAACACACAGACACACACACACACACACACACAGACACGCACACACACGCACACACAAACACACACACGCACACACACACACACACACACACACACACACACACACACACACACAGAGGTTTCAATGTTAAGTGTGAAGTATGTCGGGAACACCTCCAGCTGATTCCTTTGGACTTCCTGGGATGTTCTGCCGTTAGCACTGGAAGAACAAGTAAAGAACACGACTCAAAGGAAACAGGTTTGGGAGCGTGCGGGTTCTCTCCGACGTAACCCGGCTGTAAGTGCGCAGGGCGGAGCTTCTGCTGACGAGGGTGGCGACGCCGGCGGACTCGCTCCTGTAGGACTTTGTGTTTGAGTGCCCGGGTCCTGCACCGACGGAGTTCAGACGGAGGACAGGAGCCGCCCGAGGAGCTCTGTCAGAGAAGCGCAGCTTCACACGTCTTTTGTTTCCTCGATCGCTGCTCACGGCCACTGAGATTAGTAATCCTGAGCTCATCTAATATGAGCTGGAAACAATTATCACTGCGTCATTCGAATAATTATTTTCCTCACCGGGGAGGTTAAGTTTGAGGATACGATTCTGACGAACCTTTGTGTAGAACCTTTGGTCTTCAGGGTCAGCGCCATGTTTTATTGGTGGAAAACTGACAAAGGTTATAGAACTCTTTAAAATGTCATCACACAGCTGACCTCTGACCTCTGCTTCAAGAGCAAAGGGATAATAATGCTTTTTAGGAGGTTACAGCCACTGTTTGCACTGAGAACATGTAGGAAATGATGCTGTGGGGATTCTAACCATCACATTACAGCATCCAAATATCATTTGACCTCTGACCTCACGGTTTACATTTCACATCAGGTTACGTTCAGTTATTCACAGTGTAGCAGTAAAACACGTCTTCCACGTAACGAGCACATCGTCACATTCCAGCGACTTCCAGGTAGATGGTGAAGATGGAGGAAGACTTCCCGAGTCTGGGAAGTCTGACAGCCTCCTGGCGTCGCAGCAGGAAGTGGCAGAGAGGAAATCAGAGGAAGACCACAAAGCAGCTCATAGCAGCTGAAAGGCTCACCTCACATCCTCGCAGCAAATATGGACTTTCACATTTGGACTTTTGGGGGGTGAAGTCACGTATGGGGGGGTCTCCTCACCTCCTCCTCCTCCCTCAGTGAACAAGCTGCAGCTTTAACATGATTCTCTGCAGGTTTCTCTTCCAGGACCCGACGGCAGCGTCCTGACGAGTGTTTACGTGGAGTCATTATCCCGACTCCGGCCCTCTGAGCCGTCTCCCCTCTTATTTCCCTGCTTCCCGCCTTCTTGTCTCCAGCTGTCATCTGAACCCTCTCATCCACCACAGATGCGTCTTTGCTTGTCAGCTTAGCTTTCTCCTGTTACTTCTTCAGTGTCACTTTTCTGTTTTGCTCTGAAGTAAAAATGTTTTTTGATGTGAATAAAGCCAAAGTGAATCTAAAAAGCAAAAACTTTGCTGAAGCGTTGGATGTCTGTTCGATTCAATCACAATCTGACTTTTCTCTTTCTGTTGTCTCTTAAATCTCTCATTTGGCTGCTCCACACCACTGTGAGCAGTGTGAGGCACGAATGCAATAAGAGCTGGAAATGGGACTCAGAGTGCATTAGTGTTTGTCTCCCTGGCTTGTCTGCTTTGTTTAAACTGCAGCAGGAGGAGATGTCTTGGCACGGACTGTTCTAAATAACTGTGGCCCGTGTGTTTCTGATTCCAGGGAACGACACTTGGTTGTCGCACTGCCACAGTTGTCCACTGGGGGAAATTAGCGGCAGCCACTTCCCGAAAGACAAACATAAAGTTGACAGATGGTTGGGGGACAGGCTGGAGGAGATTGGGCTATAAACGGGACTCTCCAGCTGCACTGAGAACACCCCAGAGGTGCACCAGACGATCCTCGTGAGTCGGAGATCAGCCAGATTTAAATCAGGTGAGGTGTACTCAGGGTTTTCTTTTTTGTCTCACTGCTGGAACGTCCAGCACACACCTGGTATGGGAGAAATGAGAGCTGATGACAGCCGTTCGGTGGGCTGAACGCACAGAGCATGCCAGGAGCGCAGGATGTTTTGTAGCGCTCTTCAGATAATGAGGGGAACGCTCACAGTTCAAACACGCCGTTCATTTTTCCCTGACAAGCGTTTGTGAAATGAAAAGAGCCGGATGCACCGGCCCCTCCCTGCTGCTCGCACTCCTGCTGCGCCTGGATTGGTCCCAGATGCCGTCGTCACCCTCGGTGCTGCAAACGGTCCATATTCAATAATCCCTGCGGCACCTGGGTGCTGGACACCAGGAGCCGGTGGCTTGTGAAGTGTTGCTGTGCTCAGCTCTTCTATCCTTGGACCTGTCTCAGTAAAAGCTAAAATAAAAATATCTTCACCCCCCCCGCTCTCCCAACAACCCCCAGCGGTGACCTGCAATTGGCCGCCCTCCCGTTTAGCCTCCTCTCTGCTGTTTAACGTTGGCTGACGCCGGCGTGCGGCGTTCCAAGAAACACTCCATTGCAGCACTCACCTTGGTCCAAGGCTCACATTTAATTATGGCTCTGATTCATGGCCTCTTTGTTATTACTGTCAGCTCCACTTCCCACCTTCAGACCAAACAAATGGCCATTTCCTCCACAAAAAACCTGCTTCCTCAACTTTCCTTCTCTGCCCAGCCTTCTCTCTTGGGTGCCAGTTTCAGGTGCAGCTGCCTGAACATCCAACCACGGTTGCTTCTAAACTTTGATCCAACTTTCTTCTTCTTTTAGTTTTCCAACAGCAGCCGCCGAGAGCTGAAATCCACTCGCAGAATGAACGAGATGCAGGATGACACAGGCACAGATGCTACCACACAAAACTGCACAAAGAGAAAGCCAAGAAATGATGACAAATCAAACTGACAACTGTTGTTTCCATTCTTACAACAAGACTGAACCGACCACAGAATCACCTTGGTGCTGCAACAACACTAATGTATGACAAAAATGTCAAAGATAACAAAGAGCCTGAGCTTACAAAGTAGAAACAGCTTTTACTAAGTTGTCTGTGATGTGCAGACACAACACTGGTTCATCCTTCGGTCAGTGTTAATCGGGCGGGGCAGGCGGCCGCCCCTCCCTGAGCCCGGCTCTGCGAAGGTTTCTTCCTGTTGTAAGGCAGCTTTTCCTTCCCACTGTCGCCAAGCGCTTGCTCACAGGGCTCATGATGTCTCAGTGTTGGGGTTTGCTCTGCATGACTGCACAGTCTTCACCTTACAGTATAAAGCACAAAACAGTCAGCTACAAAGACTGAACTGACAATGTCCAAAGAAAAGCTTTGACAGACCTTCATGAAGCTGGAGAACTGTTGCTCGAGATACAGGCAGAACACGAGTCTGCTACACGGAAACCAATCAGCACATCTCAGTGTTAGATATCAGCTCTTTTATAGATGCTGCGCTTTCCCCACAACGTCTCCAGAGATTCGTTCTGTCACTAAACATGTCATCATGAAAAAAGGTAAAAGATTTACACAACATGTTACACAACATGTTACACAACATGTTACAGAATATGTCAGGATACAAGCACACCCACTGTAATGATGGCTTTGAGCTTTCTAGCATCCAGAGTCCTGACGAGCCCGTCCACCGACCGCAGACTCTCATTATTCTGAGTAATTGGACTCTTGTGACTCAGACGAATGCAGCCACCTGCTATCTACGCTACTGCGCAACATATAACATCTCATGTTGTAATAGCCACAAAGCAGACGTTGCACATCGAGTATCACCAACGCACAACGTG